>NC_056464.1:39434418-39462956 GCF_008729295.1 Plectropomus leopardus | reverse complement strand
AAAAATAATACAGTTATATAGGGAGTAGTGAAACTGTGAAATAGACTAAAATGTATGAATAAATAGTCTTTAGATAAATAAAGTTCAATTAAAGCCAAAAAAGTTTTGAGTTTGCTTTAAGGAATATCAACCCCATGTGTACTTTAACTGTGAACGGTAATAATAAACACAGCACACTGCGTTCGGCCTGTGTGCTGACGGCTCAGATAGCAGAGCTCTGTGCTCTAAGATGACGTGTAACACATCAGACTGAGACAGAGACGGGGACAGAGACAAAGACGGGGACACGTCGTAACAGCGGGGATTTGTCTGGATTTGTAAACTATTAGAGCGACAGTTGCACTAACAGACTGACCCTAAATATAGAGACAGAGACAACAGAGACGCGTGTTGATGACAGAGAGAGCGGCCGTCACGAGGAGCGTGACCGTGACTCGATCACAGAGTCGTCTTTGTCTTCAAGGTTGATTCACTGCGGACTGAACGAGACAGAAGCCGTGACCTCAGAGCGACGGACACAAAGAAAGTTAATGGAAAGGGTTAAACAAAGACAGAGCCGATCCACACCAAAGATCTCGATCTGCATTCAGAGGAGAGACTCGTGTTTCATAAAAAGACTCCTGACATTGAGCCGGCTGCTTTGCCTTCAGGCTACAGTTTGATCTCTGACTTCCCGCTAAGCCACTTACATTTATATTTTATATCTGAGTCTGCAGTTACTGACGATTATAAACTCGATATATATCTGACGCTTACTTTCCACACTGTATTTAATAACATTACATTGTATTTCTGCACTTGAATTGAATTTCTTTCTTTTTTTTAATATTCTTTTTATTATTTTTTAACAAAAAAGATATACACATAAAGCCCCCCCGACCCCCCATATCCTCTCGTGCTTACAGTAAAAAAAAAAGTTAAAAAAAAGTTAGTTAGTTAAAAAAGTAACTTTTAAAGTCATTCAGTCCTTCATTATGCTGTCTTTGAATGAGCGCAGATTAAATTGTACACATGAATAAAACTAACTAACTAACAACCTTTCACATTAAAATTCTTTTTTTTTAGAAAGAAAGAAAACAAACTTATTCTAAAGCTGTTTTACTATATAAAGTATGTCTTAATTCCCTCTCAAATTATGATTTTATATTTTGTATTGCTCCGAAAACCCAACAAATTTTTTCAGTCTATATTATGTAGAATACCATGTTAAGCAGCACTTTTATTTTAATTTGTAATGTAAAAAAAGTCAATGTAAAAAGTATTTTTTTGCCTTTTCTGACACTGTAGGCTGCTGTTTTATAATTGTGCATGTTTCCGGATGCTTCTGGTATCTTTGCTTTCTGGCTGTGGAATTATTTAACTGTAGTTTTGGGTTCAGTTGCTTCTGTTGTTTTACTGCAGTTACATCTCTGCACACTGTTTACTCCAGGCTGAGGATAAAAGTGTGCTCTTGATGGGCTTAAACTTTAAAGGTCGAGCAGACGTGCGTCTTACCTTTTGGGAAATTTCAATATTTAATATATTTCAGTGCTGTACGGAGTGACTTGCAGTGACTGCAACAGTGAAATGAGCTCTGAGCTCTGTTGTTTTCTGAGTGCACCGGTGCAGTCATGAGGATTATTAACATCAGCACCGGCTGGTACAGCGCGGACCGTGGATGTTCAGTCAGGCTGTGATGCTAACGTCATGCTGCTGTCACGGGACGGGCGGACAGCGACGGTGGAGGGGTGCAAGCAGACGAGGACACAGCTTAGATATTCATGCTGTTTGGGAACGATGCTGAGAAATTAGATTGCTCTTGACGTTTTTGAGGAATAAAACATGTCATCTAATGAATGTAAATAGTTGCTGCCCAAGAATTTCCAAACTAAACTTTCATGTTTCAGCTGTGTGTTCAGTGCAGGCAAGTTTCCATTAACCTTTGAACTGAAACAGCAATATGCGCCTAATGAAAACACGTCAGTTTCCATTTAAGGCAAAAAAGTTTTTACGTTTGCATGAGGTCATATTTCAGTCGATTCAAGAAAGCCATATTTGGCAAATCTGCAATGGAAACACTTTTAGTCTTTTCTAGGTCACATGATGCTGTGTCTATGTGCTTGTCAGCAGGAACTGGCTCCCTCATGATGCAGCAGGAGCTACAAGAGCTGTTATTGCATCACATAACTCTGAGAAAAGTGAGCGGATCATCTGAAAGTTTTGAATCCACTATTCCTCTGTGAAATCGTGGACTATCAGCTCCCAGAAATCCCTCATAAGTGGCCGCTCCCACGTATAAGGGGCTCATCTTTCCATTATGGCTCCATAACACGCCTACGTGGCCTTGGATTGGAAATAATGACGGCTAGTGCGGTGGCTGCAATAGAAATAAAGCTGCTAATGTTTTGAACATCCATCGCCATGGTTACTGGGATGTTATCACCAGAGGAGAAGTCACACAACATCACTTAAAGGAATCGCAGTGGCGTTTTATTGACATTTTGAAAATACCGCTAAAGTTTTGTGCAAATCTGTAATGGAAACCCACCTATAGTGACTCAGATTGTCTTCTAATCTTTTCTTCTTCTTTCTCTTCCTCCACAGTGATCTGCAACTTCCGGGGCTCCGTGACTCAGGGTTTGGCTCTGGAGGTGGGAGAGACGGTTCAGATTCTGGAAAAATGTGAAGGTAAGACATCTTTCTACCTGATGAAAAGCTTCCTGAGATACTCTGGGGGTGGATGCTTGATGCAGTGAAAACGTCCTTGATCATTGTTGCTGTTCTGGAGCGTCATTAAAGCATCGGCGATCACTGAAAACATCCTCCAGGGTTAGAGAAAACTGTAGGGCCTTAACATTTACATGCAGAAAGATGATCGGGGGGAAGTCAGGTCAAAGAGAAAATGTGCATCATAGGCTCGCTATATGAAACGAAAACAAACTGACCACAGTCAATGAGAGACGTTCAAGGATTTGCTTGAAAGCTTTGGGCCGGTTGGGAATCACTTTAGTGTCCTGCACAGATGAGACACGTATGTGGTCACATATTACACTTTGCAGTGGTCTTCCTCATCTACATATTACGCCATATGTATCCTTCTGCGCCTGCTGTTTATGTTCCGGGATGCTGCTACTGTGATGTCAACACAAGCACATGATGTGATTATGCGGCACGTAGTTATGTTTAGGCAATGAAAGCACATGGCAGCCAACGCGGGGACGTCAACAAACGCACGTGCAGGATGGATGGTCAGGATTAAAAAAAAACATCACATTCAGACAGGAAGCGAACACCAGACTTTTGCATGAAAGTCCGGGGTTTGTTGGACCAATCTGCCCTACAGGGACCGTTTTGCTCCTTTAATTACAATTTTTCAAAAAATGTTTCAAGCTGACACCGTTCAGGGGCGACAGTTTTCGTCCAGCCACATTTCCAACTGACTCTAAACATCAGTGTATCACGCTGCTGCGACAGGTGCCATCCGGCTGTCCGGCGGCAAATAAAAACACAGAGAACGCTTCTGCCCGGCAGCACTCTCAGCTGACGACGTCCAGCCATGTGTCATGTGGAAGTGACCTTGTGCCAAAATCACTTCAAAAACTGTGATTTTTGACAAATGCAGAATGAGAAAAAACTTGAAAGATTAGATTTGATTAGGCAGACTTTATTGTCCCCGAGGGAAATTTGTCTCGGACTTCAGTGTCTACAGTATAAAAAACAATCAAAAAACATCAAAACGTGCACAGTAAAATGCAACAATTTGAAAAAAATAAATAATACATTCATCCATCAATTGCACATGCCCATCATGAAAATGCACACGATACTTTGCTTAATAGCAAAAAATGAAATACAATTATACATCTTCAGGTTTGGGTGGTGTTGAAGGCTTCAGAGGACAGTGGGACAAAGGCGTTTGTGTCTGCAGGGGGACTGTGTCTGTGTAAGGGGCGGAGCTGATATTTGGGGTGAGGAGCACAGGTTGAAACCGTGTTTGGACTGTGAGGACTGAAACTTCATTGTGGTTTGATCGGTTTTAAACTGCAATAAAATGGGAAAACATGAGGCAGAGAAATGGTTCAGATCTAATTTGATTTGCCTTGTAAAAAAACATTTCTTCCTCTTCTTGCTGAAATTATATTGCTAAAGTTGTAATGTGTTCATCAGATTTGAAAGAGGAGTTCTGCTTCCTGAAAACCTGTAATCAGATTTTCAAACCACTATAGTATGAATGTGAATAACAGTAATTAACGGCACCGAGCTGCTCTCGATGTTCACTCATCTTACTCTGAACGTTTAAATCTCTGCTCAGAGGGACGTTTAAAGAAAGCACCTTTCAGTTCGGCTGCTGTGCTCACACAACCAAACATTTTTTTCACGAGACACCACAGTTTTAACGGGTGGCGTCCAAGGCCTGAAAACCACAACAAAAACACATTTTATCAGAAATGCCATTTAACAACCTTAATAATATACCTGCCCTCGTGCTGCTCTCTTTATCATAAAAGTAAATGCTTTAGTCTTTGACCACCTGCAGCATTATAGAGTAATGTTCGTACGGTCCACAAAGTTTGGGAAAGCTAAATATATCCTGAATGTTTTGGAAGCCAACAATAATTTCTATTTTTACAGTTTCTGGCTGTGATAAATGGTGACATTTTGATGATTTTAAAAGAAAACATGAAAAAAATAAAATTGTCAAAATCTTTTCTTTATATTACCAAAATTTTTTTTTTTTTTTTAAATAAAATGGCAATAAAATTAACATAAATTACAGCCATTTAAAGTTGTTTGCCCTCCCCATAGACTAAATTTTAAAAAATGAACAGTTCTATGTTAAATTTAAATATTCAGTTCTAATCCTTTTCTGAATCCATTATTTAAAAAATAAAAAAGCTATTATATTGTCATGAAACAGATCAGGAGTATCGATGGTTGTCTCAGAAAATGTAAATGGTCTTTAAAATTTTAAAATCATGCAAAAGTCATGGAAATGTTTTGGTAAAAATGTGTATGAATCCTGTAAAATGTTCTGTAGAGTCAAGTTGGTTTTACTTTTGTCCGTCAGCTGAAAAGACATCAGGATTTGGTGCTGAGCAGCAGTGTCGAGGCTTTTTGCCCGGCTGAGTAAAGGAGCGCTCCCTCCGGATTCTCATGACGGCTGCAGATAGAAAACCTTTCACCTCAACGCTGCTGCTGCGTTTGTGTGTGTCACAAATGCACACGGCAAAAACAAAGTGCTGCATCCATAGTTTGGTGGAATAATGAGCGCAAATAGCCTGTAACAGCTCAGCGCAGGCCTGGACGGCAGCCCGAGTTATTAGCCGACGTTCCTCCCATTTCTATTCCGAGTTTGACTCACAGAAATGAACAGCTCAATCCAACATGCGTCTGAGGCCAGGAAGTGTTGTCTTTTGCAGATAATGAGTGAGTACGTGCTTCATTAGCCACAGCTGGGCAGGGCGCTTCCATCGATCCTGTGCCAGCCGCTGATTGGGCCTTTCTTTACATACACGAAAAAAAGAGAGCGAGTCAGAGAGGAGGAAATGTTGCACTGATGGAAACAACGTTTACTCTCTCTCTCGCTCATCTCAACCCTCTTTCTTTTATCTCTCCTCTCCTCGACATGTTTCTCCTCTCTTATTGTCTGCTTGTATGGAAAAGCCTCATATTTAATCCAATCGGCATCTAGTTTGCCCTCGCTGTGAAATGCAACCCGTCCAGCGAGGGACGTGGGCTTTTATCTGAGCCCTGGTGGTGCACGCTGGCATCGCAGCCTCCGCACACGGTGATTATCAGGGCAAACTGGGGCTAACTTTTGTCTAAAGTCCCTGCGGCAATTTAAAGATCCCCCCAGCTCCGGTCATTATTCGAACATGCAAATACAGTTTTAGAAATAAAAAAAAACCTCCAGACAATCAAACAATGACGGTCTGATAGCACAAAACAGACAAAATCCTTCTGCTTTCATGCTGACTAAGAAATGACTTTTCTCCGAGTGAAAATTAGACGCATCTAGACCGTACGGACACTCAACCTGGCGCTTTTTAAAAAGGACAGACATTTGTAGGATTTTAGGACATTAGGGTCTTAGCAAGGACCTCTGTCGGGGGGTATGAGGGATCCTTCACTGGCACTTTTTATGATAAACAAGCTTTATTTTGATGCTGTTTTATGCACTCTGGTACCTTATGGAGACTAAAAGTACAAAAACAATTCCCAGTGTGAATCACTTTATTTCTACAGTGAATTAGAAAATGATGTTGAAATGTTTGAGGGCCACCCGGCACCCAGATTTGTTGAATATCACTGTATCACTGATGTAGACCTTGTGAATATGTGTCTCTCGCTCCCTCTGTGTGTGTGTGTGTCTGTGTGTGTGTGTGTGTGTGTGTGTGTGTGTGTGTGTGTGTCTTTGCCAGTTCTGCTGCTGCAGAAATGATGCAGAGCTTTTTTCTTCAGATAGTACACCCAGTGTTCAGACGCTCAGAACATCTTTCTTAAAATTGGCTCTCCTGCCCTCTTGCACTGCGGCTGGCACTTCTCCCGTCTGCACTAATGCAAAATTATCGTCCCCAGACGGAAACTCAGTGACTGCTGTGTAATGACAGTGATATGGAGATGGCAGCCGGGCTGCGGGAATGCAATCCCCAACTTCCATCCTTGACATATAGATTACAGTCATAACACTTGAGAAAGCATTAGACTTCGATTAAGGGCGTAGCAGCAATTTAAAGTCTGAGATTTTGACTGGTAGTGCTGTCAGCGTCACTGAAGAGCCCATAATCACGGCTAAGAACAGCCTCTCATTATTTTAGAGAGGCTTTTCAGCCGTAACAAATCTTTTATAGCAAGCTGCTGCTGCTGTGGATGTTCAGAAGAGAGCGGGCTGTTGGTAAACAGCAGGAAGATATTAAACAGCCAGGCCGAGGACGAAGAGATGTGACCATAGAAATAGAGTCAGAGTAGAGTGGACACTCCCATTTAAATCAGCACAGCAGGATGGTCAGAAGGACGGCCATTTGTATGTTTGGGACTTCTGTAGAGGGCTAACTTAAATATATAATGACCTCTGCTGGTTCATTTTGTGAAGAGAACATTTTAACTTATTTAGGACTCAAAAATCAGAGTTTAGGACTTTGCACATTGACTTGGTACTTGATCTGTTTGGAAACCAATAACAAAGAAAACAAACATGCACAAACATGCACAACTAGAAAAAAATGTCAGTCAACATCAGGTAATGTTTGTTTTTTAATGTGGTGGGAGGATGTTTTTTCTGTCAAATATGAAACTGCAAAGATATGATGGGTAATAGTGTGATTCTTCGTGCCTGCTCCACTGACTCCGACAGAACTGACACCAAAGTCTGCAAAAACTCGAACGCCATCACTGATGTCATGTCCTGTTCTTCTTCTATAGTTTCCAAAAATAGCTGACAGACAGAAAGAGGGGAAAGCAGCTGGTTGTTAGGCAACCTGATCCTAACACTGTGGATGCTTCTTATCAAATATTCTTTATTTGTTGCCATGACAACCAATAAAGTAACCATGGTGATAGTTCACCTGCTTGTGTTTGCACAGTTTACTGGTTTGACAGTCATCAGTCAACACTGTAGCTGTACCTGTGTGAAATGAGGACACTGTGATCACGATGAGCTCAGCTGCAGCTCACTTTTATCAAATCGCTGTCAGAACTGTAATCACAGCGAGAAAAAGCCTCTCTGGTAATTTTACTGCATCAACAGCAGTTCACTTTTTTAGGAACTGGCCTGAGGTGTGCACTACGAGGATATGAAGTATCATTTAAGACTCATATTTGCTTGATTTGATACCTTGATGGAAACCTGTAATGCTGTCTGTCTGAAGCTGTTTCACAGAGTCCTGCAGTGAGGAGAGGTTGGCCTTTTATCAGCACAATGTGCTTAAAGTTACCTGAAGTTTGTTTAAGATGGAGCTTTTCATTTTTATATAATGCTGGAAAGTTTAATAAATAATAATAAATCATATGTTTATTACACTCAACACACCATGGTCACATGACACTGTGTCAGTGAACTATGAGGGCAAAAAACAAACCACAAAAAAGAGCAAAATAATCGTTCTTTAATCATAATTGAAGGACAATGTTAAATCTATCATGATACTTTAGGTATGAGGCTTGGACCTTTGCTGGGAGGAAATTTTAGTAACTGGACCTCCAGTTGGTGATGCTGTTCTTCAGTATATTTGTCATGTTCAATGTCTGACAGAAAATAAATATTTAAACCAAAATTAACCTCATGATATCTTCATATCTCACTGAGGAGTCAAATGAACCTTTAAGCTCCACAGAAACAGTGATTTAATGTATATCATGATATATATCAGTATCGACTGATATGAAAAAAATTATCGCGGTAAGAGTTTTTTCCGAATCGCCCGGCCCTACTGTTATCTTGTTTCCAGCTCGCAGTGAATGTGTCCTCGCAGTTTAAGATGCCGCGGTGTCTGTTTAACTGTCTGTTTAACGGTCTAACATCCAGCTGTTGACAGGAAGCTTCAAGTCCACAACAAAAAAACATCAACACTTCCTGCCTGAGACCAGGCAGGTCATTCACAATAAAAGCACCATGAGTCCTGCTTCAAGTTATACCAATACTTTTAAATTTGTATTATAAAAGTACAATATTTAACTTCCTTATAATCTTATTTTAGTAAATGCTATAATAACAGTAGTGTATTCAACTTTATTATTTGACAGCAGCTACTTTACTTAACTTTATTGTAACTATAGTTCATTCGATCGTTTTGTATTTCAGAAGTTAACATTAGTTTAAAGGACATTTATCGAGATATATATTGTGTACTGCGATATGACCTTAAAATATCGCAATATTGTTTTTAAAGTCCTAACCTGTGTTGTGTGAGGAAACCGGCTCAGCTGCAGCTCAAACTTGTATTGAATCACTCTCAGAGCTGTAATCACAATGAGAAACATCCTCTTCGGTACTATTACTGCATCAACAACAGTTCACTTTTTTCATGAACTAGCCTGAGGTGTGCACTACCAGGATATGAAGTATCATTTAAGACTCGTACTTGCTTGATTTGATATCTTGATGGAAACGTGTAATGCCGTCTTCATAATGAGTTCAGTCTGAAGCTGCATTAACGCGGCAGCAGCGGCTCCTCGAGCCTTTTGACTTCCACTCAGAGATGATTCACAGAGATTATTATTGTGAATTTGATAACGGCGCAAAATGATTATTCTAATAACCACTCTGTGGAGCGCTTGGACACGGGGAGGCAAGATGATTACTCTTCTTCAGAGAAAGGCTGTATGACAACAGACAAATTAGGCACATGTATGCACCTGCTCGGCTGTACCACACACACACACACACACACACACACACACACACACACACACACACACACACACACACACACACACGTACACACCTGCTCTCACAAATAGAGAATAATTATACACACAGGCACACATTCAAATTTATGTATTTTCCTCGTCTTTCATTCCCCCTGAGTTTTCAAAAGCTCTTACAGATGCAGTAAACTCAGTCAGACACACACACACACACACACACACACACACACCCCCGTCCTGGTTTCAACCCTTACAAATAGGCCGAGACACTGCTGGTCCTGCCCCAGTCTGATTTCCATATAGATGAGAGGCTGGGGAGTAAACACAGCCATCTTAACGAGGTGATAAATGAATCTTGATTGGTTATTAATTAACTGTCCAATTAAGCCTTCATCTCCATATTCATATCAGATTATGGGGAGCTGCTGAGAAATGGATCTCACGATTTCTCGAGAAGATAAGTTGAGAGGATGCGTGAGGCTGTGCAGTGTTGATGTCAGTGGAACATTTTTTAAATGTTTGAAGAAAAAGTTGAGATTTTTTAGAAGTGGGGATGTATGAGGTACTTATCCGGAGACAGTTTTTTAGATAAAGTAGATGTCAGTCAGTACGCCCCCAGTTTGAAGAAGGAGGCTGTAGTCGAAACAGCATAAGAAAAATCCCACATTTACAAAATCAATATTGTTTTGAGTGTACACACAAGTATCACAGTATGATGGGTACTTATTTCAGTGGTCTGATTTTCAATATTGTACTGCTCCTCTATTAAAGCCTCTGGGAGCCCAAATCACACAAAAACCTTCTTAGTATGTAATTCAGGGTCTTACATGCATAATTAAAAGCATAAAAAATTATCAGACATTAACCTCAATCCAAATTTTAAATAGTCATTTTAGTTTTTTCACAGTTTGCTGAAGCTGGGCTGATTTGGGCGCTGTTATCCCTGATCCATGTCACCTAATATGTGTAAAAATTCAAAGTCAGCTGTCAGTTGATACTGAAACATGCCTTATTGAAATCGGTTAACGCTCCTTTCAGTACTGTAGATGTAATGTTGCCAGATGTGGTGATGTCATTCTGGCAAGTCCTCAACTAATGTAACGTAGAAGGGGCGTTTTTAAAAGAAATGACACTCTGGAGCCCAGTTTCAAAAGTTTGCGTTTTCAGGCCCTCAAAGCGCCATTGTCATGTGAACGAAAGGCCGAACCGCAACAAAAGTTTAACGTTTAATGCAAGAACTGTTGCCGTGTAAACGGCCCTTCAGACAAGAAGCGAACACCAGACTCCTGCATGAGTCCGGGGTTTGTTGGATCCGTTTGCCGCTCTATAGGGGCTTTGTCCGGCGGCGTTCTCGTATCAGCGGCGTATCAAGCAGATGCAAAAGACGGCTTTTGGTTAGAGGTCTTTCGCTAGCACTGACTGTGGCTAAGTACCTTGTGCAACCCCACTCCAAAAATTAGTAGGGGTTATTATTCAGTCTTTTAGGAAATGTTTTCTTTACAGAAGCGTCTCAAAACATGCTTGTTATGGAGCACAAGATGAAGACTTCGGTGGTTTAAAAAATGTCAGAATATTTTCACCTCTGGTAAACACGAGAAATTGCCTCTCTAGCGTCGAACACTGTGGTACTCTAAGAAGGTCAGAGTAATAATCTGCATCATTTGGATATAAATAAATGTCTTTTTTGCTTCACTGACAGACAGTGGTCACCCAAGCCTTATATTTCCAAAAGCGGGAGACACAATCATTTTTATTTCCACTTGAATGGAGACAAATGATGTCCCCACAGTGTGCGAGGAAGTCTGGGAGCTCCCCTGTACATATTTAGTCTCTGGATTCAAGTCGTTTTCAGCTGTCAAGGTTTTACTTCAAGTTGAGACAATTTTTCATGACAGCTTCCTCCTCCGCAGAGGCATCTGATGAATGTCTGTCCATGCGGAAAGAGCTCTGCGACATGCAAGAGGAGGGGGATCAACACACACACACACACACACACACACACACACACACACACACACACACACACACACACACACACAGCGAGTCTTAAGGGTAGCAGGGTAAACCCAGACCTTGCCTTCGCTCCCGTTATGACACTGACCTGGTTTTGACTTCTTCACAGATAAACATCCATAAGTAATAAAAAAAAGAATGAAAATTTGACTGTATTGAAACAGAAGAGCCTGCTTGAGAATGATCACATTTTAAATTTGTGTCAGAGTAATCCCGGGACAGTTGTCTGTACCTCCACAGGTGAACTGCAAAGTGGACGTGTTCATAACTCACAGCATACTTTTAATGGAGACAATCGACCAACGTAAACAAACGTAGGCTAAGAAAAAAAACGTTCTAGTTGTTGCAAAGGCGCTGTTATCGATTTTGTATGAATGGGGCAACTCAAGGGTCAAACCATGTCGTTATCGTAAAACTTATACTCGAAACTGATACTTTTCCCCTCTGTTAAAAAAAAATCTCTCCACACGTCCTTCATTTTCCAAAATATCTACGTCCACACTGCAAAAACGACTCCAAACGATGACAGGCCCGTCATGGTAATTGTCACGCAGCCGCCTGTCAGCAGTCACATGACCGTTTGCACCAGGAGCACATCTCTCAAAATGTGTGGAAGCATTGGATGCATTCTTTATCATTTTTCATATTTAACGTTTAGCGATTTAACGATTAGTGTGTTTCGCTTGAGTTTAAAAAAAAAACAGACACTGAAACTATCGATCGTGAACCAGGAGATGAGGAGATGATGTCATCATTTCCTAAAAAGTCCGTTTTACACGTCCACATGGAGACAACGTAACCAGACTAAAAAAGATATAAATGCTCCTAAGAAGGATTTTAACAAAATCTCTTTGAGTGACATAAAACTCAGTTTGCCTCAGGATGAGAGGCCAAAAAATATCTTAATACATGTGGACACCGCCGTCGCCCCAAATCATAAATACTCTTTATTGTAGTATCACTGAGTATTTTCCAGTGGATGTTGGATTTTTAGGGTTTTTCTTCTGTTGTGAAGCAGCTGTTGGTTTCCATTCACATCTGTGGTCCTGTTAAGATAAAGTTTTCACTTTAGTTTTTACTTTACTTGCGAACAAAGATCTGTTGTTCAAACGTTCAAGCTAAAGTCGGCGTGAGTCATAACACTTCGCCGACTCTCGGTGTTTGCTGTCTTAGTCACTCGTGTTTCTGTTTTCTTTCAGGATGGTACAGAGGATTCTCAACGAGGAAGCCAAATGTCAAGGTAAGAGAGACTGACAGACTGTCTGACTAATAACGCTTTCCTCCTCTTAAACTTTAACTCTTAAATTCTCCGTTCTTTGGTTTTCTCTCCACATCTCAGATCCCCTTTCTCCCCGTCTTCCTCTGCTTACGTGATGTTAAGAGATGGGTTATTTATAAAGTATATAATGTCTGATGTCAAGGAGACTTTATGCAAATACATAAAGTCAGAATTTTTCTCTTTCCTCATATTTTCTCTCTGAGCTGTTTCTACTTCTCTTCAGCTATCTTTGCTCTCATTTTCTGCCAGAATTAAAACTTCAGACAGTGGCAGATGATGGTAGACACTGTTAATGTAAAAACATGTTTTTGGTTTCCATACTGTATAAACAAAGAGTGTAAAATTAATCCAACCACCAAACAGAGATGTTGGAGGTTGTCATCTTCAGACCTCGTCTGTAGGGCGATCCCACAACCGTTAACACTATAAAAAAAACAAGTCCTTCAACCACAAGACGCCTACAGCTCCCCTGTGCACGATCAATACAGAAACATGTATGTCGCAACATGCTTTTATTTTGAAAAACAGTTGCTTGTTTGTTGTGTTTAGACCTCATCCGCACAAACGCGTTTTTGTTCAAAATGCAGTTTTAAAACTAATACATATAAGTGTGGTGCTGAAGCTTTGCTAAAACAATCTCTGTCCAACGCGGACTGTCACGACGGTTCGGTTTAGGAAACAAAGTCGCAATGGTTCGGTTTAGGAAACAAAGTCGCGACGGTTCGGTTTAGGAAACAAAGTCACGAGGGTTCGGTTTAAGAAACAAAGTCACGGTTAGTTTAAGCAAAGGTATCGTAGGAAAAAAACTCTCTTATATTCCGATATCACCGGCGCCGTTATCACCTGACCCTGTCCTTCGTGTTTCATGCTCATGTCACCGGTTCTGTCCAGCCGCATTCTGAAGTGACGCCGCCGTGTTTGTTGCCTGTGGACGTGCCTGGTGTCATCAGGCGGTCCGTCGGCGTATGATAACAATGCCACCGGTTCTGTCCGAGCGAGTTGTTGGCTTTTGGCGTCACACTCGTGCACTGAAAGCACCAACAGATCGGATGCATTTGATGAGTCCGGATCGAGGACGGGCTGGATTTTGCTCGCATTGATGAGGGGCTGTAGGTGGACGTGTCGGTCTTCAGTGATGAGTAACATCAGTTAGATGTTACAGCCGTGCACCGCGGTGTGTGAAGTATGTTTGAACAGAGCCTGCAGCTGTTCGCATCCCTCTGACTGTGAGTCAGAGGTAACATGGATGGCGGGAGTGAATGAGTGGCGTCTGATTGGCGGCAGATGTCAGTCACAACAGTAACACGGTCTGTTCTTTGATGAAAGCCTGCGCTGCAGCTCATGGTCTGATCCTTCAATGCAACACAGCCTGAAGCTCCTAGTGTCTTGTTGAGATGCTCTGTACATCACAGTAATAACTGTGACATGATGATAACTGCAAAGAAGCTCTCTTGTTTGTTGCAAATACGCCCTGTAGCTCCAGTTGATGAAATCCCACTGATGTCAGATGAAACCAGTGTACCTTGAAAGAGGCCTTTCAAGAATGAAGGAAATAATAGCAGTCTCTAGATCTCTGACGAGTATTGTCTTGGAACCAAACAATAGGTTTTGAAGAAGTTTTATGACACAATGATTATAAATCACGCCCGATGCATAACTGTGTCCTCTTTGTAAGCATGAATAAACACAAACTTTAGTGGTTTTTGTTGTGATCGGAGTCTGCAGAGCAAACATCAAAAAGCAAAAAGAAAGTCAAACTTTGTGCATCAAGAAGCATCAGTAAAATAAACAAACGTATGACTCACCATCAGAAGAGCCGTCAGAGTAAACTTGTCCCGGCAGCTTTTGCCTGTCGGGCGAGGCAGCCGGTGATGCCAGTTCTGTTTAATGTTTGTGCACCGATCCACTTTACAGTCCACATACCGTTAAACCTCAATTAATAGCTCGGGCTTTTATTTTCTTAAATCACTGAACTCAACAGGTTTAAATCTGGGATGGCACCGCACTAGCCATCATTATTTCCAATCTTAGGCCACGCAGGCGTGTTATGGAGCCATTATGGAAAGGCGAGCTCCATATATGTGGGAGCAGCCACATATGAGGGACTTCAAAACTTCTGTGCGATTCTCTCAACTTTCTCAGAGTTATGTGATGCAATAACAGCTCCTGTAGCTCCTGCTGCATCACGAGGGAGCCAGTTCCTACTGACAAGCTCATGTACACAGCATCATGTGACCTAGAAAAGACTAAAAAGTGTTTACATTGCATTTTTGCCAAATATGGCTTTTTCAATCTCCAATAGACATATTTCATATTTGCAATTTCAATTTGCACAATTAGAAGGTTAATGGAAACCTGCCTATTGTAGTCGTAGCTCATCCTTTTAATTTAATGAGTCTTCCTGCTGCTTCATATTCGAAGCTGGCAGTGCAGGTTGAACACCTATCACTGAGTCTGTGTGTAGGATATCGGACACGTAATCTCACTAAGAAACGACCCTCGCAGCCGTTCAGGTTCATACATTTTAATGTCACAGCCTGTATGATCATATGAACCGTCAGAGCTGCAGTGTGTGGCCTGAGAGCTGGCTTCATCAGCAGAATGGGATTAGGAAGTCGAGGTACAAAAATCCTTTTATTCACATAAAAGCTGAGTCTGATCAGGTTTGAAAAAAGAAGATGAGCATTCCTGAAAATGTCTTCTTTTCCACTTCACCCTTTAACACCAAGATCCACATCAGTTCTCTTGTGCTGCTGTGACGCCTTTCACAAAACTGTAGTTTGCAATTTTTCAACCACACAAAAAAACATAATGAGCGACTTGGCAAGAAATGTCCCGCAAACTGCTAAAAATGTGTAAAATTTGTAAAATTAGCTGAAAAAAATTTTCAGAAAACTAAAGTCATAATTGTTAGATATTTGCTCAATTTTTTAGCACTTTCTTGAGGTCATTTTGTTGTTTGTAGTTTTGATTTTTTTTTCTTTTTTTTTCAGTCATTTCCTTATCACTTTTTTACCAGTTTTTGGCCATTTCTTATTAGATGCTCATCATTATCAGTGTTTTAGAAGGGAATCAAGCCAATATGCTCAAGATTCGAAGGGTTAAAATTTGTGCTTTTCAGAAGACGTAGCCAAAAGTTGAGTTGTTTCGAGTGAAGTTGTGACTCTGAGGACTGCAGTAGATTTTTCCATCTGATGAACGCAGTGCGGTGTGATGAGGTAATCAACATCGTTCAGCAGATTTCATTGGAGCAGCCGTTGTGACCCTGAGCTGGATATGACTCACGCCAGCAGCCTTCTCTCTTTTTTAACACCGTGTCTCCATCACCAGCTAACAGGCCTCTGGGTTTCTTTGGTGTTTTTCCCACTCTGTCCAATTCATTGTCCTCTTTGCACCAGCCTTCTGTGTTATTTCACCTCGCTCCATCCTGCTCTGTGGCTCCCTAAGAGGCTTTACTCTCTAGATTTACTATATCTAGACAGCAGAGTCTCCTCTAGCTGCTGCAGTTCCCTGCTGGGTGTCCTGAGCTGTAGACTGGAGATATATATTAACCCTTAGGGCCTGTTTCAGCGCACAAAATACAGTTTTCAAAATGAGGCTTTAAGAAAATGTTATACATTAATATGATTTTCTATATTTATTATGTGCATCTTTTAACCAACATCAGCCCTAATCATAAATATCAAATATTTATTAATTTTCTGAATGTTGACCCTTTAAATGCCAGGTTTTTGTTATGATGCCAGTATGTTTTTAGATGAAAAAAAACACACACACATAAAAATAATTATTTTCAAAATACTACATGCAAAGTAGATTTATTTTATTGTATTTTATTTTATTGTATTTTATTTTATTTTTGTATCATAGCCTGGGATATGTCATTGATTTTCAGCAACAGTGATTGTGAGCTTTGATGGCAAAAATTGCAGTTTGAATGAGTTTCAATCTGAATGTTACAGTTTAGTTTCACGGTGTATTTTCAACTAATTTTAGGAGCTGAGCTGCACATTCACAGAGTAAACAAAAATACACAATTTTGTCAAAATGTACGCCATATGCATGAACATATCATAAATTATCAAAAATGAAGAATGAAAAGCACATAAAATGCACCAAATAGTCCCTAAGGGTTATTTCTGTTGGTATTGAAAAACATAGGATTTCTAAATACCCTGGCATACCATAATACTGCGATACAGCCCAAGCCTATATGGCACCAAACTGCACAATGTTTGAGTGAAACATTTCTCAGGCAGCATGTAAGTTGAGACACTTTAAATACGAGTCAAATGTCGAACACAGTTAAGGCTGACTCTGTTGGGAAAAAAAGCCAGCTTGAAAGTGTAAATCAGATCTTGTTTGGAGCTTCCAAGGCGGCACCTCCAGAGAAAACCTTGACTTACAGTGGACCAGCAGTAACAGCTTGGCCGTGGGCGGCACGCTGCCATTCATCTCTGTAGGTTACAGCAAGGGCAATGGGATGCAGCACAGCGGGAATAATAAGAAAGAAAAAGTTGAAGCTCGGGTTTCCTCATGCAAATATCGGGGATCTTTGGAGCTCTGCGTTAGAGAGCTCTGTTAACAAAGACAGCCCGGCTTCACGCTGATATCAAGACTTCACCCCACCTGCATCTATGCAGCTCGGCGCCGACAGAATCACACAGATCTGTCATGATTTAACCCCGTGATCTTTAAAATCTCTGTTCACGTTGTCACTGAACTTCAGACGGATCAAAGTCTTGTCATTCTGCGCCGTTTCTTTCAGAGGTGGAGTAACAGAGCAGCAGGAGGCCGTGAACTTAAAGGTAGAAAATCCACAGAAAAGTGCTGTTAAAGCCCAGACACACCAATCCGACATCAGAGCGGCGACCAAAGCCACCTGCTGCGTCGCCTCACGTCGCCGTGTCTCTGTCAAACGGTTGCACACAGCAAAGAGAGCAACCGCCAGCCAACCGGCACGAAATACTCCTCTACTCCAGCAGACGGTGGTGCTCTGTAATCGTGGGGCCGACGTGGTCAGAGGCAAAACATTATTTGAGCCGCTTAAAAAAAAACAAACCTAGAAAAATTTAAAGTGTACAAGTGTGCTGAAGTGTTCAGTGAATTTTTAGCTTTACAATCTGTTTCCTAAAATAATCAGTTAAACTGACCAGACACGCTGACAAAAACTGTAATTTTAGCTTGCTGAACGCGTGAGCTGCTGGTCTAATGCTGCCTCGATCAGTTAACCCTTTAATATCTAAGCGATTTGGCTTGATTTCTTTCAAAAAAGTGTGTGTATATATATATGTATATATATATATATATATATATTTATATATATATATATATATATATATATATATATTTTTTTTTTTTTTTTTTTAGTTCTATTTATATATATATATATTAATCTTTTGATCATATGCTATAATCTCACCCCCAGATAATTTTCAAATCATTTACTTGTCAACTTTTACTTTATTTATTTATTTATTGACTTCACTTACCAAGTAGCTCATTATGTTTTTCCTGTTTTTTTTCTTTTCTTTTTATTATTAAAAACAAATATTTTATAACAAAACTTGACATTATAAATGTAGAAACATGGCGAGCAAAAGTCTTTATTAATTCATGTATTTAATATCAGTTTTTGATCACATGTTAACTGCTGTCCTTGTAGAGTGACCTAGATTAAATATAAAAAATATATCATTTAGAAAAAATCAATATTATATAAAAATATAAATAAACTGCAAACAGCTATCCACTTCTTCTTTAAACGCTCTTAGCATTAAAATGAAACCAATCTTCTTTTGAATCGTCCATGTTGTTTCCACTTCACGTCCTCAAAGTGCACGAACACAGTCAGACCAGTCTGAAAATCGACTTCCAAAACAGGAAACTACGATGTTCGGACATCACGTGAACAGTCTCAGAGTTAGGAGCTGATTAATGTTACCAGGTCTACTGTCAGAACAGCAGATCACATTTAAATCAGGTTCTTCTCATCAGTTCACACGCAACCAGGGCAGTGTGTGTGTGTGTGTGTGTGTGTGTGTGTGTGTGTGTGTGTGTGTGTGTGTGTGTGTGTGTGTGTGTGTGTGTGTGTGTGTGTGTGTGTGTGTGTGTGTGTGTGTTTTAGAAGAGTGAAGAGAGACAGGTGCAGATGTGCATGGTGTGTTGTGTGGAAACAACCAACATGTCATGATGCCCACTTGCATGCCACAGAGTGCGCTCGTGTGTTTGCATGCCTGGTTGTGTTGTGTGTGTGAGTGTGAGTGTGTAATACGAGCTCCGCCTCTCTCTCTCCCAGCAGCGAGCTTCAGCCCAATCCCGTTAGTTCCACCCTAATCACCTGGTCTCTCCACAATAGGCGCGCTGGTAGAAACGAATCGCTACGTCTCCCGCGGGAAACGCCTCCCTGCTCTGACTCGTCTCCAATCCGGCATCACTGTGGAGAAGTTCACACTCTGAGGTTCATCAGCGGTTAGATTACCCAGAGCGTCGGGCCACAGAGAGAGCAGCTCGCAGTCAGAGAGCGGCGTGTTTCTTAAAGCTCGGATCAAGGAGCTGCTTGTTTTCAGCTGTGAGAGTTTTACAGGAGGCGGCTCAGTGAAACACCAAATACAGCTTCACAGAAACACATCATTATTTTCTTACAAGTGTACAAAGTAAAGAAAATACTTTGATGGAGGCTTTTCTTGTTGAAGCGTGTGAGTATTGCATAGTTTCTGTGTGGGATTAAAGGGACAGTTCACCACAAATTCAGCTTACAAAGGTCTCCACTTTCCGCCACCCTGACCTTTAAATATAATGTATGAGTTTGTCTTTAGAATAAAGGCAGCAGCAGGCTGGCTGCCCAGATAGGAAAGAGTGTGTGTGTGTTTGTGTGTGTGTGTGTGTGTGACTTCTTGAATGTGTTGTAGAGGGAAATACTGCTGGCTGGGTGCACTTAGGGACATGTAGTAGTTAGTTTGGGTATCAACTTTTGTAGCGTCTTTTAAGACAAAAGAAGAAGCATTTTCTTAGGAAGGTAATCTGTCAATCTGTTGTGCTTGTGTGTGTGTGTGTGTGTGTGCGTACGTGCGTGCATGTGTGCGTACGTGCGTGCGTGCGTGCGTGCATGTGTGCATGCGTATAAAGTCACTGATACACCCCAGCGGGGCAGTGAAGGGCGTTATGTTTGTGTGTGAGGTGACTTCTGATATACTCTGCCAAACTGAACACACACCTGTCTGCCAACTGCTCAGAGCCAGG
The DNA here is from genome assembly GCF_008729295.1 of Plectropomus leopardus. Classification (NCBI taxonomy): domain Eukaryota; kingdom Metazoa; phylum Chordata; class Actinopteri; order Perciformes; family Serranidae; genus Plectropomus; species Plectropomus leopardus. The sequence goes on along the minus strand of NC_056464.1, from coordinate 39,443,077 downwards.
TGTAAATACACACACACACACACACACACACACACACACACACACACACACACACACACAATCATCAAGAAGTGACCGTGGTCTTCATTTTCTGGTGACATCCGGCCTAAGTGTGTGTATGTATGAGTGTGTGAGTGTGTGTGTGTGTGTGTGTGTGTGTGTGTGTGTGTGTGTGTGTGTGTGTGTGTGTGTGTGTGTGTGTGTGTGTGTGTGAGTGAGTGTGTGTGTGTGTGTGTGTGCTTGGCTCAGTTTAGTGGAAGTTATGCCTGTCCAGTCACCTTCAGAGATTAGATCAATCAGAGGAGAGTGTCAGACAGACACACACACACGCACACACACACACACACGCACACACACCTTTGGGACCGTGCTCTCTTTGTGTTAGTCACGGTCATCAGTCCAGTCAAACGTGGACCGGCAAAGTCCGGCTCACTGCTCTCATATTCGTCCGTCCCCCTGCAAAAAAACCCAACTCTGATGACATGAACGTCACACACGAGACACGCTGTAAGAAACAGTCCAGTCCACAAACGAGTTAGCAAGACACACAAACCTGAGGTAGTTTTGTGTTTCTTTTGAGTCATTATGCATCCTTTTGTAGTTTTGTGTCTCTTTGTTGTCAATTTGTGATTCTTTGAAGTAATTTTGTGTCTTTTTTTGGTCAGTTTGCAGTTTGTATTTGTTTTTTTTTCCGATTTTGTAATGCAATTCATTATGATTTGTATTTATTTTTTAGATTTATTTTTTGTTTATTTCATGATATTACTTTTATTTTCAAATATCTTTTATAACATTGACAGTTATTAAGTGGATGCATTTTGTTATCATATTATGCAATCTATAATGTTGTATAATTTTTTGCAAAAGGCATTTCTTGTGACCTTTCCCTTAAAGGGAAAATATTTGTTGCATTTTAGTCATTTTATCCTCCGTAGTGTTTGTCTAGTTTAAGTAATCAGCAACTCAGAATAACGTCGACAACAAAAACTCAACTTTTTCAGTCTAATTCAATTCAGACCAGTTTAATTTAATTCAATTCAAATCATTTAAGTTCAATTCAGTTGAATATTAATATTTGTCCCAGAAGACAATTTGTGTCGCAAGTTTAAAAACACAGTGAAGATACATAAAGCACAAAGAAAATGATGCAGCTGATACATGATACAACTGTGTCAGCCGATAACGTGTCTGAACAGAAGCTGCAGGTAATGACATAATATTAAGAGCACAAAGGTCCCTGTAGGGCCAGCAGGAGGGGCTGGATCTAACAAACCCTGGACTTTCATGTGGGAGTCCGCTGTTAACTCCCCGTCTGAATGTGATGGGTTTTTTTACACCCTACCATGTGCTTTTGTTTCCTGAACCAAAACATCTGCGTCAGCATGTGCGTTTGTTCACGCCCTGGTGTTGGTTGCCATGTGCCTTTGTTGCCTGAGCATAACCACGTGCAGCGTCACCATGTGTATAGTGGCTGTTTCAACACACCGCAGTTTCTAGGTCACTTAGTCTGCAGAGTGTCTCGGTTTTGACTCGTGTTTCGGCTACATTTTGTAAAATCCAAGTACTCACCTCAGGAAAAAACTTACATAGAGTTTATTATGGGATACAAAAAAAAAGAAACTAACTACTTAGCCTGTATTCTAACCAAAATAATATAATAAGTAAATACAAATATATAAACCTAAGTTTGGTTGAGTGTAGTGTATCACTATACACTGTTCAAAATATACGGAAAATGTTGTAAAAATCAAAACATATATGTGTCATATCCCAAAATTACATTTTCACCAAGTATTAAATGTGTGATTAAGTGACAGTGTGCATTTGTTGACATCACAGTAGAGATGATTTAAAACTATTACATTTTTTTCCTCAGACATGCAGAGTAGAAACCACTCGCAGTTTAAACATTTGACCCTTTAGAGGAACAGTAATGATTGAATCCTGTGTGTGATGTCATGATGTTTTAAACGTCTAGTCCTCAAATATAAGCCGACATCCACATTTCAAAAGTTATTTTCAGGAAAAAGGCAGAACTCATTCTGACTGTTCAGGCTGTCGACTCCTTCATGTGATGTTTTCTGATTCGTGAGCGGCAGAGGTGATAAGTGACGGGCTACCTGCGTGGGATTTTTAGATGATAGATTACACTGGAGCTTGTCTGAGATGAATAATATGTAAAATGATTGTGTTTAAGTTATAACAGACATAATCGTGGTGCTTTCAAAAGCTCATCTGATACTGACATGGAGGATAATTCACAACAATAGAAGTGAAACTGTGTTTTGACCTTCACCGAGAGAGACATTTTAGTCAAAACTCAGAAAGGCTCAATCTGTAACAAAATGTGCCGAGAACCTGCAGGAAAGATTTAGGTACAAAACTGATGCTTCTGTTTATTCGTATGCAGAGCGTGTGTCTTTCGGACATGGCTGTCACTTCGTATAACTGTGAAGTATGACTCGATGTGAACAGTCTCCCAAAAATATGAGCCAGGAGCAGCAGTTTTAGCGCTGTGAGAACAGCCTGACAGAAAGAGAGTTATGAATATGCAAACATATATTACAGCTCGAATCTCATTGCAGTGGAAATGTCTCAGACTCTTTAGGAAGACGCTCATTGTTGAAGAATGAAAGGACAACAAAGGAGGAAGCTGTTCAGTCCTGCAGAAGTGATGTAATCACTGTTATTTTATCATCGCCGCCGAGTCAGAGCCTCTGCATGAAATTAGAGAGCAAACGGCATTATGGTGCTGCACGGAGCTGCATATGTGGGAATTACACAGGGACAATGAACACAACACAAGAGCTCAGAGAGGAGGAGAATAGAGGGGAGGGTTAGAAGATAAACTCCTTACGGATGGAAGGACGAGACAAAGGAAGACAGAAAGGTGAAAGAAGAAGACAGGAGACTGAAAAACAAGTGCATTCAGCTTGTGACAGAATTGACTAAAACACAATGAGCAACTGTTTATCACAAACTCATCAGCAGGTGTGAAACAAAAGAGTGCAATTACTGTACAGCAGTAAAACAGGCAGGAGCATTGTCATGCTAACTCCTCACATATCGCGCTCGGTCACGTCCATATACGCTCCACGTGCTCTGTGGTGTCGATGTTATTGGCCGACGTGTCAATTTGCACCTGTTAAATGAATTGTCTTTTCTTAAAATCAATTGTTTTTCACAAGAAATGTGCAGTTTCTGTCCTTTTTAAAAATAAATTTACCTCCATAAAACACTTCGTACTTACCAGTCCGAAAGGTTTTTTTCTGTCTTTGTATTTATGTTGATTTCCTTGTGTAACAAAAGCACGTTGTTGGGTTCAGGCAGCAGATTTGGGTGGTTGGGTTTTCTAGCGGAGAGGAAAGGGACTACAGCACACTGATCAGTTTATGGTAGCTGGTTAGTTTTAAACAACAGAAGCATGTGGTCACACTCAGACAATAACAGCTAGTTATTCAGTTTAGGCAACAACACGTGGTTAGGGGTAACAGAAGCACAAAAAAACAACATCATGGTTTGTCTCGACACACATACGGGAAACGAACAGCCCGTTCTCACCACGAACTCGTCAAATGCGTCCGCTCTGTCAGTGCTCTGAGCGTATGAGCGTGATGCCAAAAGCCACCTCTGTGTTCACCCAGAATGCAGCAGGACGGCATCACGTGTTCATATTCAGCGTGTACGGGCGGTGTTACTTGAGAACAGGTCGCGTGCACATGAAGCACTGAAGGACAGTGTCAGGTAATAACGCTGTCCTGTAACCACGTAATATGAGGAGCGTGAGTGCGATTATAGGGAGGGCGTTTGAGTTCGCCTCCCGTGTGGATGTGAGTTTTGGGGCTATTTTGCTGCACCTTAGCATGTGCCTCTTTTGTCTGAACGTAACCATTTGTGACTTTGCTGCGTAATTCCATCGTGACGGTCCGCGCCGGTTGGTATGTGCTGATGTGTAAACATAAGGACCGTGCTGCGTCATCCCACCGTGTGCATTTGTTGACATCATGTTAACAGCATCCCGGAGCGTAAACAGCTGACACAGAAGGATACCTAAAACGCGTAAGGTCACTGACAGAGCGGCACCATTTGAAGAGTTGGGATGAGAACGTGTTGCATCTATATTTTAAGAGACTACAACAACAAAAGAAGCCCAAAAAGCTGGAAACCAGAACAGAAACAGAGTCTTTGCTCTTTGAGATGATACATGTTTTCTCTTGTTGCATTGTTGTTAACTGGCAGATTTTTAGAAAGTTGCAGATCGGCACATTGCAAGTAGGTGCAAGTGTCGACTCATCTCATTGAGGATCTTTGGTGTGAGCTGGGTTCACCTCCAAACACTTAAAATCAACACGTGGCAGCAGATGACTTTGTGTCCTAATCCCTGGACCTCTGACTGTTTAAGATGTAAACGTGAAACCGGATCATAGAAAGGAGGCGAGAGCACAGAAAACGTTCCTTCTTCATTCTGTGGCACTTATCACACCGACCTCCGTGTGTGCGGTTATCCGATGAGGCGGGAGGTCTTTCTCACCCACTGGTGCCGGAGGTCACGCTAAGACGAGTGTCCCAGATGAGCTAAAGAAGGTGAAACCAACACATTAAGCTCGGTGCAATCTGCTAATGTTCAACTCCGACATGAACTTTTGTGCCGTGGTTGAGCGCTGTGCGCTCCACTGACTCGGATAAGAGCTCATGAGTGCTTTGAACTCAACACGGCGATATTTAAAGTGTTTTTTAATATGATACGGCCTTAATTCTCCACCATGACTAAGTGGTCACCGCCCACCGTCTTTATAAGTACACATCAGCGAGGACTCTCTCCCACTTCATGCTGTGCTCCAACTTTGTGCTGCTTTCACAGCCGATGCCCCGCTACTGAACTAAAACAGTGTTTTTAATGCCTCAGCTCTGCCTCTCACTTTTGGGATTAAAATACAAACCTTTTCAGTGCATCCTGCATGTGGAGTCTTAAATATTTGAGTTCATTTCAAGCACCATGTGTTCTTAAACCCAGCTCTACCTGACTGATGTGAGATTGGACATTAACACTGGGAGCAAACGCAGTGTGACTAATCTGGAATATTTCAGCTGGTTTACTGAATCCACCTCGTCAAATTAAGGCAGCATCCACGTCAAATCTGTCCCCGTCCTGAAACTGAAACCCTCTTTTTTTAGACGGATAATCTTGAGGAGATTTGATGTGGCTCGGCTGCTTGGTGAGATTTTAGCAAAATGACTCGCGGTCTTCGTATGAGGTCCACTTCTGTTTTACTCATACAGTTAATCTCCACTTGTTAAACTGAGATTCACACTCATACTGGATCATTTGAGCGTGCATCACCTAACTTTAGCTGATTTACACACTTTCTGACGGTGTCGCTGAGGAGATGAAAAACCTTTTATTGTGTTTTCTGCATATTAATGTCTCTCAAAATGACTTTCTTTCTTTCTTTTTTGCATTTATAACTAAAGTCCATATTATTTGTTCTAAAACTTTTAAATAATGTTCTTCAGCTCACCTTTGCAAAACATTTTTGGTAGAAACACAATGTTTGCGTTTATTGCGTCAGTTGAAAGTTTACAGCTGATCACCATTACTGAGATTTATCGAGTTTACATTCACGTTTTGGTTATAGGTCAAGTTAAGGTCAAGGTTAAGGTCCAGTGTGTGGGATTTAGGGGCAGAAATTGGCATAAATTTGGACTTGGTTATGGTTAGAAAAATATTATGTTTTGCTAATTACCTGCTTTTGGTGACATAATCCTGGCTAGAAACGCAGCGATGTGGCTTTAAATAAAAAAAGGCCTGCATTTCATGGCGGTGTCCCTGCTGTAAAAACAGCAACAGGTTTTTAAAAAACATCCACATTTGTTTTTTTTCTTCTGTTGTTTGTTGTTTTTGAACATTGGTCCTAGACGTCACACTGTCCATCATCCCCTCCACCTCCGGACGACAGTCAGCTCAAACCCTGCATCACTTTAGAAACGTAGATATGACACATATTATAGTGGAGCTGTCAAAATCACACGTTTATTTAGATGAATCACAGAAAAAATTATGCTGATTTATAGCGTTCCTCGATGCGCTTTGACCTGGTGTGTTATTGAAGGTCACAGTGGGTTTGTAAAGTGAGTTTTCGTACTGAAAATATCTCCTCAACACAAAGCATTTAGCAGCGAATCGGAGGTCCGAGCTCGCAGAGCCTCTGATGTTCGCCTCGTCAAGCCACACTCGACCAGGCCTTCAGACCCAAATTTATTTGGATGTGCCGCATGTGGCTGATAGCAGAAATAGATGGTGAAAATGGTGTTTTGATAATTGAAATGACTCTATACTACCTTTAACTTCAGTGTAAACGTCTCTCTGCCACAGAGATTAGGATATACAAAGAAGTCTGTTTTGCTCAAACTTACCTGCTTCTGTTTCAAAATAAAAGTCCTCTGACAACGTCTCTGTTGACAGAATCCCATCCGTCTTTGACACGAGGCATTTTATTTTGAAATACTTGCAGGACGGTGTTGTTGACGATGCAGGAGCTTATACGACTTCATAAATGAGTGGAGTTTGTGCTTAAATGTGAACTGAGTTTTTAAAAATTCTTTCACAGCAGAAGTTGATGTGTGTGAGTAATTTAGATGAATTAATCTCAGAGCATGTAACTTATTTGATAATTTTTTAAATCGATTGACAGCCCTAATATGAAATTTAGAAACATGATCAATTGACGTACAAAAATGTACTTTTTTCTTTTGGAGACCGAAAGGAATTTTGAGGCGTTCTTGCTTTACATTTTTAATGAATTCATCATATATTTGAGAGTAAAAGTGTGAAATATTGAATAATTGCGATAAATAATCCCCTTAAACAAACTCAAATACAGCAAACAAAGCTGCTTTTTTTCAGCAGTGAGTTGAAAAAGTAGATATTTTGAGAGGAGGAGGTCGAGAAGTCCGAACTGTTTTGCCTTGAAGGTTAGTGGAGTCAGGCGATCCATCAAGACAGCCGGACTGAATGTTGCAGATGTTGAATAATTTACAGCGGCAGTGAAAAGGAACACCCACATTAAACTTTAGACGCGGGGCTGTAGTCCGCTTCTTGTCTCTTTGACTTCAGTTAAACATGATGGACTCCTCTGCACTCGCTGCTGTAACTGACCTCAGCTGGAGTTCATATCAGAGGGACAAACAGCTGAATCCTGCTGAGCATCACTTCCTGCTGACCTCTGCAGCTTCAGTTCGCTTTTGCGTTAATTTACAGTCAGTCTGCAACAGTAAAATACTGTATTTGTGTAAAAGGGTTTGGTGCTGTAGCAACAGGACCTTCACAGTCTGCTGCTGTTTTAAATGACAGCACACTGCAGGATTTTTTTCATGGAGAATTTAGAGCTCGGTCAGAAGTTTAATCTAAAACCAGTTTTATTCAAACATCAGGCTGGTGCTTTTTGTTTCTCAGTCAGTTTTAGAAAAATAGATGGAAATAATTTTCCATCAGCTCATTTAGACATTTAGACAGCAGTTTTGCGGTTTGCAGGTCCGGTCGGATTCAGGTGGGGGATTAACCCATAATTTGCTGGTCGGGCGGTTGGCATCTTTGATAAATGGGATGCTGCTTGTGCCACATCTTCATGCAGGACTCGAAATGAAGTCATAGATCTTATTTGACATATTGGGTTTTTTTCACATTATCTTATTTATCAATGTTTTATCATTATTATTATTATTATTATCAATATTTTATTTTTTGTCTTTTTGTTTTTAATCTGAGTCTGTCTTTGAGAATGTAAAGAGACTGTGCTGTTAAGCCCAAAGATCGATTAAAATGATTATTATTATATCAACATTTATTTGTTAATATTATGAAAGCTCTACGATATCAAACTTATTAATTACATTTTTGTCTGCTTTGAAAAATGAATACATGACCCTTTCTCACTGAATGCAGTGGGTGCACGGCTCCATAAATTTGTGGACCACCAGCTTTTAATTGTGGAGATAGTCAACAGTAGTTCTGCAGCAGGCAGCTCTGCAGCAGCGCCGCGGCAACAACAATGACCGTGCGAACACTAAGCGTGCGAGCCGCAGCAGCTCAGTGAGGAAGCCATCAGGGGCTACTCATGCATGCAGTGTGTCCCCGGATAGAGTCCTAAAATATCCAGTGTCTCTGTTTCCTTCTGTTTCTGTTACTGTATGCAGAGATGCATCATTTCTCAGTTGTGTCCCAGTGATTGTCCACTCGAAGACACTTCAGATGCAGGTCAAAACAAGGTGACATACAGTATCTGCAGCTGACTGCTCCAGAGGGACACTGCATTATTTGTAGGTTGATGACATTTTTACTGCAGCCTTGTTCCTCTTCTGCTGTCTGTCTGTTCGCTCATCCTTCTGCTTCTGTTTCCTTTATTATCCTTTTCTCTCTCCGCGTCCAAGACACTCGTTCATTTTTATCTCTCCTCGTTTCCCTCCTTTCTCTTTTTCCTTCCATAACAAGATGACCTTTTTAAGTGAACCACCGCTCCGACACCATCAGCTAAATTAGGAAAAACACAACACACTGGTGACCTCCTGCCCGTCACAAACACACACACACACGCACGCACACACACACGCACACACGCACACACACACACACACACACACGCACACACACACACACACACAC
>NC_056464.1:39411367-39431862 GCF_008729295.1 Plectropomus leopardus | reverse complement strand
CACACACACACACACACACACACACACACACACACACACACACACACACAAAGCGAAATGTCAAATGGGAAAAAGGGGAATGTGTGACAGATTGGGAGAGAGGAAGACAGAAGGGCAGATTAGAGGATAGGACAGAAAATGAAGGGAAAAGGAGGGAGAGGGATCGAGGTGAGAAACGGGGGAGGGAGGGAGCGAGGGTGGGAGGCGGTGGGGGAGCCCCTCGGGTAACTGTTAAACTGACTTAATCAGATCAACTTACTGACCTGGATAAACTCTGCTTGACTGGAACACAAAACTACTCACATAACAAACCGCCCCTCGAGATCACGGATAGATACTCTGTGTGTGTGTGTGTGTGTGTGTAAATTATAGAAAAAAAGTACGAAGACTGCACAGTAGAAAGGGTGTACTGAAATATTAAAGAGAGAGAAGCGATGAGAGAAACTTTAGAAGTGAAGATAAAAGAATAAAAGATGAGAAAGAAGGAAAAAACAGGAAAAAAGAGACCAACAGATAAAAAAGAGATAAAAGAGGGTTGTTTTTAAGGCGTTTTGGTGGAATTAAAGTCCTCTAAACCGACACAGTATCAAAATGTTTGTCACTCTTTAGCGTTTACTTTTAACTCCAGTTTAAAACAACGTTTGCGTCGGCAGCTGGCAGCTCTGAGAGGCACAGCCGAGCTCTGAGCTGCTGGCAGCATCCTCACACGCTCACGACGACAATGTTAACATGCAGATGTTTAGACAAGTAATGTTCACCATCTTACTTTAGCAAGCACTATTTTTTAGTAATTAGGAGCTAAAGAAGTATTTCACTGCTGGAAAGATGTTTTTATAAAACTGGTCTGTCTCTGCAGTAGAAAGACGCAAATACTGAAACTGGTGCTACACGTCCAGAAAAAAAACGAGAAAAAGGACACCTTTACCCAAAAGGTAAAAAACCTACAACTACCAGAATGCACTGCATCACACAGGACCAACAAACTCTCCTGCCAGTGGGTGAATCATATTTTATCACAATCGATCTGGTCCAAAGATTGACCAAGCAGCCAACATCGCCATCCAGTCCTTCAAAGCCTCATTCAAGAGCTAAGAAGCCCCGGGTGGTACTAGAAAGATGTTGAGGAGGACAGAGGATAAGGGTGGTCAGGGAGAGCATGTCTGAGGCTGCAGACTCTGCACAGCAGAAACTGACCGATGTCGAGTTTGTTCACCCCAAATGTCCTCTGAACCCTGAGCTCGTTTGTAAAATAAACTGGAGTTTTGAGGGGAGCTTTCCTCTGAGGCAAGTCCACTTTAATTTGCCCGTCGTCAGAGGAGATGTTTCTCAACAAACTGTAAATGACTTCAGGCCAAATCCTGCAGTCCTGCTGACAGAGTGAAAACAGCAAAATGCTGGGATTAAAAAAAAAAAACTCTTGTAGAACAAACTAATTCTTTTCATTTGAAAAAAGTGTGTTTGTTGGTTCTCCGGAGGTGGTTTAAGATCTTTACACACTAGGGCCCTTTTTTAAAAAGATTTTATCAACACTGTAAATTATTAGCGGATACTTTGTGTATAATGTGTAGTTTAGTTTAAGCCCAAAACCTCTAGGTCATGGTTAGAAAAATGTCATGATTTGAATTTAAACAACCATATGGAAGAAAAGGAAAGATTATGAGGAAAAAAGAGAGAAAAGAGGAGATGCGGTGAGGGGGGAGGAGGAGAGAGGATGTGAAGTGAAGGGGTTTTCCTCAGCTGAGCATCTGTGCGATTCAGCAGAGTTCATTGGGTTCTCTCTGTGCCCGCCTTTCTTTAGCAGCTCACATACATGATCGTGCGTTTTTATGGATCTATTGTGTGTGCACGTTTAGGTCTCTTGTTTTTTTGTGTGTCGGTGAACACATGGGGGGGTTAGGGGAATGTGCCAGTTAAGCATTCCTCGCCGCTGTGCTGCTGCATTGTTGCAGGACTCTGCTTTGTCCCACGAGACAAACAAACGTATCTGTAACGACGCGGCGGTATAGATTCTCTGGTGCGGCGTTGCATCACACGCTTACATCAGATGAAAACTGGCCTGCGCTTTGAGCCACGCCAATAACTGTTTGTGACATCATACGCTAACAATTTCAAGCTGCAACAGCAGGACTTTTATGTAGAAACATAATCATATTAGTTTCAAACACAAACTGCATTTCATTCCCTCCCTGTGAGACCGTCAGAAATCCAAAGTGCCTCTTTAACAGCAGATGAGCAGCACTCCACCCAGAGAAAACTGGACTCACATATTTTAGTTTTTTATATCCTTTAACAGAGCAGCCCTGTTGAAAACAAGAGTCTGCTCTGTGAGGTTTACTGGCAGTCCTTTAAATGCTTTTGTTGGTATTTAAGTTGGCCATTGTGTGAAAAGTCCAGAGTTGACTGAAAAAACTGCACACATTCAGTTTTTTTATGGTGACCATTTGTTAATGATGTGCTCCTTCCACGTCTTTTTCTCTTCCCAGCTTCACAACTAAAGTTCACTTCACAGGATGTAAAAACAGCAGAGTATTGCAGGGTTTCTCACACAATTAAAACATCTGCCACCACTAATGAGTTTAGATTTCTGTGTCAGACCATTCAACAGGAGCGTTATTGGAGTGGATATACCATTCGGTTATTACCTGCACCTCACTCTCAGACAGGTGAGCACCAGTCCATCAGTGAGGACTGATATGGAGATTAAATGAGCAAGGATCATGTATCATAGACGCAGCGTAAACACCAGTCCATATCGTCCTTGTCGTCATCTGTCTGAAGCTGTGTGATGGTGACACAGAGTTTCAAAATAAAAGTGCAGCTGAAAGAGCAGACAAGAGAAAGATGGTGAGGAGAACGCTATTCACTCGGGAATAAATCATCAGTGTGGAAATGTTTTGTTTTCAGAGACACTGAGACTCAACAGACAGAGAACATGTCATATGTAAACAAAAGCTGTACTCAGGAAACACGACGTACGTGCCGGGCATTTCACTCTGCTAACTTCATGCAGCAGCATTAGCTGCTCTGTTTCAACAATATTAGATTTTAAAAAAAGAAAAAAATGTGCACGCATACTGAAATTCATCTGTGCTGTTCTGTCCAGAGATGCAGTGACTTACACCAGCTGAGTCACAGTACGCGTGAATAATACATGGTTAAGGTGGGAAGAGGAAAGGTCTGCTAGCCTCTAAGCTACTTCATACAGTGTATATGTCTGCTAATAATGTTAGCGTGTTGTATATCTGGGGGAAACACGACAGTCTTTTTGTCCATGTTCCTCAGCAGTTATCATTAAGCTGATGTTTGTACTTTCGTTAAAAGATCTTGTTTATCTACGCATGATGGCTGCTGGGAGACGTTTGTCTTTAAGTCAGATATCCCAGAAGTTTTGGGGAAAAATGATGGTCTGAGTTAAAATGAAAAGCATTTTCTGACAGACTGAACCAGTTTCAATTATTTACAATTATTAAGATGTCGTTTTTATCTTTTTTGACCAAAAGCAAATGAAACACGGTGGCAGCTTCTTCTTTAACTGACTGTTATACGCGCAGAAAATGTCGTCTCATATCGATCGCCAGCCCCTAAAATGTATCACAATCTTATTGAGGCAGACTTTGTGATATCTGCAAAAATTATATCACTGTCCAAAGAATGTCTATAATATTGTGTCATGATTAAACTAGTGATTTACAACCCTTGTAAACGACATGTGAGGGCTGGGTAGAGCACCGGCGATGAGTTAGCCGTTCAGAGACACACCTACGGTCTTACACATACCAGTATATCTTTACATGCAGTAGCTAAAAGGCCTGCTGTTACTTTAATGCTCTGAATTCTTCAGACTGAACCTTTAACCCGTTGCAGTGAATTAACACTGCAGCATATATTCCTTGGCCTTGGTTATTACAATTATGTGCACATTTGGAACCAGCATCTTAAATAACTACACTGCCAGATTTACGGAGACATGATGAATGTGTCATAAAAATCTATACCATGAACCTGACCCGGCTGTAATGAATGAGGTGAGACCAGTTGGAGGTTTTCAGCCTTGAAACTTGGGTTGCAGATTATAAAGTGTCTCTTTTATTTATCACTGCTGTGTGTTTGGCGCTCTGTGCCTGTTAACGGCAGCAGCAGCATCGTCTGTGAGACCGATCGGGAGAGGTCTCCCTCACTGAGACGCGCTCACTGCAGCAAAGACAGAGCTCATGTCTGAATTTCTGTCCTAATCCATGTGTGTTGTTGGTTGTACATTTGTTTGTGTGTGAATGTGGCACGTCACAGTTCACACTAGTGATTTAACATGACACAGCAAAGACGGAGAGATCAACACCACAGAGCAGACTGAGATACAGGGAGATGTTTCTATGTTTTTATGGCTTGATTTATGACATACTGGGCCTCACGCAGCAGCTTTCTTTTAACCCTCTATGGTAAGGTGCTGCCTCTAGTTAACATACCCATTTTTGGCTGTTGACACTCACACAATAATTTGTCAATTATGTTGCAATAATTTAAAAAAGTGCCAGACCCCTACAGAAACCAATAACACTGCTTATATTGTATTATGACTTTCTGGAGGCTGTGTCCTTTTTTCAGGGCATTTCCTGCATGATTCAGCTTTATCAATAAAGGTACACTGCTGCTTTAAGGTAACATGCCCAAAAGTGTTACCCAAAAATCTATATTTAAAAAAAATCTCTGATATTTAAAGTATGTTTACCTAGTCTATTTTGTGATAAAACAAAAAAAATGTAATAATATTTTCTCATGAGTTGCTCATTGCCACCTTTCAATATTTTGTAAAGAATTAAGCTAAATTTCCTCGTTTCAAAGTTTCAAAGTTGAGCTACTCTTTATAAAATTTCAGGAAGCAACATTTAGCTGCGGACTCTTTCCACGCCTCAGTATGTAATAATAACTGGTTAAGATGTCAGAGAGATGAAGCAGTCGTCGATCTGGCAAAACTCCTGCTGCCCCTTTCGACCATGTTTGAGATAATTATTCACTCGGAGAGCGAACCAGATTTAAATGTTCAAGCTGCTGCAGATGGAAGTGGGAGGAACACAAGAGATGAGTAATCACAAAAAGAAGAAAGTGAACTGGTTGAATCATGCTGTTCTTTGTAAGGAGAAGAAAGAACTCTACTCCGCTCTCTTTGGGAAATTTCATGTCGTCATTTGATGTAGGAGAGAGAATCACGACGGTGTTTTCTTTATGTAGCTATTCTGCATCTTCTTCATCCCTCCCACCTTCCTCTTGTGTGTGGGCATCGCTCTGTCTCTCTAACTCCTCATCACGCCTCCTCTTTTACTCTCTGAACACACACACACACACGCACACGCACACGCACACGCACACGCACACGCACGCGCAGGCTTGTTAATGCATTAGAAATGTAGTAAACTCATGGGGACTCCCCTAATAGAATCTGCTGTCATGAATATCCAAGGAGTGACTTCATAATGAAACTCGTACTAAAGCACCATGAACACACACACGTACACGCATATATATGTGTGTGTACGTGCGTGTGTGTGTACGTAGCACACATGCTGTGGAAAAGGAATAAAAAGAAAAACTAACGAAAAGAGAAGAAATTAGAAGCGAAAAGAAACTAATCTAATCCAGAAAATGAGGAGTATCATGGGAATGGAGAGCGTGTTCGGCGCAGCAGGCGCACCCGAGCTGCACAAGAATGTAATTGGCATCAAAACGAGAGCGAGCAGCAGGGGTTACAGCTGTTGCACATGCCCTCGAGCAAAAAACACAGGACGTTACTAGCATTAAACCACATACTGAGTGCTCTCATGAGCACAAAGAATGTTTAATGGATTTGGATCAGTAGGAAACGGCTCGGGGAGTTTATGGGCAACAGCTCTGATCGGCGATGGTGAAACAATTTCTATTTCTGAGTGAAACACAAATGACATGATCGCTGTCCAGACTCGAACAGGAGTCATACACATTTTTACCAGTAAATTTACTTTGGCTCTTCCTGTGGTTTACTTTTTCATGAGGACCACACATTCTCTGAAACGACCGTCGATACTCCTTCTTTTATTTTAGGGACTGTTCATAATTAATGAGGGGGAAGGGTGGTGAAGTAAAAAGAGAAGCATGTCAAATATTTTTTAAGCACTGGGGAAAAACTTCTTATTTATTTACTGCTGATTTTGTTAATTTTTTTATACTGAATTTTTTTAAGCTCTTTTTTTCTCTTTAAAACATATTAGCAAAGATAATAATTATTATAATAATATCATAACTATATTAAAGAGAATATTTTGCCATTTGTCTTTCATAAAAATATTTTGGTGATTTTATTTAATTGGCAATATTTTTTTTCTTCAAAAAAAGATTTTAGGTTTATTTCTTTTATATTTGGTGAGTTTTAAAGACAAAAATGGAAAAATAATTTTCTTTATAATTGGCAAAAGTTTTTTCCTTTAAACATTTTTGGTGATTTTTATAGAAAACATGCCTTCCAGAAGCATGTTTTTATATTACGTTTATTTCCTTGTGCAACAGAAGAAGGTGGTCAAGTCTAGAAAAAAAAACATCATGATTTGGCCGGGGTTTGTTGGACCGCACTCCTCCTGCCTGCCCTACACACACTCTCCAGCTCCTTATGTTATGTTTTCACCGGCAGCGTTTCAAACTAACTGTCCAGCTGTGTATCGTGCTGTCGTGAACGGTGCCATCCGGTCACGTTAAACTGATGCCATCCGACTGCGTATCATAACGTTGTGAAAGGTGGCTTTTGGCGATGGTGTCTGAGGTGGTGAAATAAACTGAACAGTATAATTTTGTTGCAAAATTAGTATAAATGTTTGTGAGGACTGCAGGAGGGTCCAAAAGGAGGACCAAAAGAAACCAGATGCATGATGGGAACTTCCACAGCGGCTACCCCTGTGCAAACTTGCTCGGATATCCAAATGGCGTCATTATGGAAGCGAGCAGCTGAGAGGAAGCGGTCGGGGTTTGACTGGCGACATCTGCCAGTGGCTGAAACAAACAGCAGGAAGAACAAACAGAGTTTCCTGCTGAAGGTGATCTGAGCTGCTGGAGAGCAGCGGTGGGAAAACGGCGTGCCCACATCACAACGGTGTTTCGAGCACACAAACATTTAGCTCTGCAGTGGATAAATCCACAGAAAGCTTTTCTAAAACATGGCTTCAGACACGACGGGGTGCTGCTCAACACGAGGCGAGCTTTCTGCTGCTCTCTGTGAAAACTAACTGAGTGTTATTGGTGTTAGTAAAAGTGTATCCTCGCCTTCACAGGGGTAACCATCATTATTCAGGAGTTAAAAAACACCCTCCTGCATCACATTTGGACGTTCAGGACCAGAGTGTCAATTTCCGCTTGTTACATGCACTGCGTCTTTTCAAAATAAACTTTTGTTTTCCAGAGAAATGCACAGTCTCTGCTTGTTACATGAATACAGTCTTTTTTCAAAATAAACTTACAACGTAGACAACATGACACGTCAGCCATGTAGTATGCTATACACAACGCTGTTATTAAAATAACGCGACTTTTGGATTCACACAGGAAACAAACAACCGTGGTGGCTGTGATGCACAATTTAGTTGCTTCCCAAATAAAAAAGAAGGAGGGAAAAGGAGTTTAGATTTTTTTATTTGTTTGGCTTTTTAAAAATGACCTGAAAACATGAAGCACACGCGCTCATCTTGTTATTTAAGCTGAAGAACGAGCAAGTTGTCCTTTCACAGCTAAACATCTCAGAAAGCGCGCTGAAGGCCTACATGCACGACCAGGACGGCCTTTTGTTGTAGTTAGTTTATCTAACTTTTATATGCAAGTCTGGCTTAGAAAAGCACTCAGGATGACAAAGCTTAAATGACAGAAACAGAGACATTTTCTGAAGTTACGCTTCCACGCTGTTCTGTGCCACAGTACAACTCTTGACTCTACACTGAAGCTTATAAATACTTAACTTTAGAAAAAGAAAAAAAGAGAGGCACACATAGACATGCCTCTACAAGGACGTACATACTGCATACTGTTCAACCCTTTGAAACCTAAGCAAACTGACATGATTTCTCTCAAAAACACAGGAAAAGGGCAATTAGCACAAAAAAAAGAAATGACCCCAAAATTTGCAAGAAAAAAAGAAAATTGCCTAAAAAGAGAAAAAACAATTTAAATATGAAATTATGATAGTATAAATATAAATTTTACTTGCCCCTTTTCTTTTTTCCCTAGATTTTTTTATTTAAAACTAAATCTACCTTCTTGCAGTTTGTGAAACATATCTTAGCAAGAAGCGCATTGCCTTTTTCTCATTTTTTGAGAGAAATTGCACCAATTGGCTCAGAGTTCAGAGTTTTTAAAACATGCAAAAGGTGTCTGAAAGCAGCACGAGGAAAAAAATGTTGCTCCAGGTTTCAGAGGGTTAAATGAAGACTCCTTTCATATTTATTTTAAATATTTGGTTGTTTTGAGCGTTATAGTGAATCTAAATTTTAATATTTATAAACAATAAAAACAGAATCCTGCACTAAAATTCCCTCAAAAAAAAAGTCTTGGGCACGCAGATAAATCGACCTGCATTTCCTCCTCCTTCCTCTCCTGGATGGCGTGCTATCCTGCTCTCTGTTTGCATCCCGTCTTTCCTTCCTCCCATCACTTCACACCACAATCTGTCGGCTCGATCAGCCGAGCACCAAGACGGAGGGAAGGGCGGGAGGAGGAGGGGAGGTGGAGGGAAGGAGTAATGAGGTCAGTAGCACTTATCTGCAGAGGCTGAATGAGAGATGAAGAGGAGGCTCTGGGCTCTTCGCTCCCTCACACTCTCCTCCTGCCACTCTCACACACACTCCCTTTTTTACATTCACCCCGCTTCCCTCAGAGCTGCCTCTGTCACCTCCGGTTACATGTTGGTGTCCAACCTTTTTTCCCTCCTGCAAAACTACTTTTAATTTCCTCTTTTGTTCTCATCAGTTTAAAAATGTTTCTTCATACTACTCTGTCCAATCCTCGTCTCACTGTTAACGGTTACATGCACACCGATATTACATATCATAATCCAAATATCCAAATATCCATATCCAAATATGACAATATTCTGCATCTGATACAGTCCTATAAACCACATATTCAGTTTTAATATTCTGACCATTTTCAGAATTTAGCATTTTCTGATTATGACATTGGGATATGCCGATATTATCCAGGTTTTAGGAGCATTATTTGAACATGTAGACAGCCAATTTGGAATATGAGTCTCAACTGGGGTTTTAACTGCAGTTAACTACAGTGTTAAATTCTATGATGAAAATTATTCATCAGTGACCTTTTTTTCCATGGCAAAAATGAGACGATGTTGAGCTAAAAATAGATCTTGATAATTAAATCTATGAGGGAATCTATTTCACTTTCATTGACGAGACGGGACAGACTCACACTACCGCCACTACCACTCATTAATGTCGCTGTAAGCAGGAAATAGTATGGGCACATTGCAGTAGTGCTCCAAAATGTAACCAGAGCTCTGTAAAAGCCCTGTTTTGTGTGTGTGTCTGTGTGGGATGGAGAACTGCAAGAAAAAGAGGGAGAACAATTTACAGTCTATGGACCGGATATAGTCTTTATACATCGCAAGTGGAACAAGCCGTGATAAAGCGAGTATATTTGATATATCGCCCACCCCTCGTTTGATGCTGTTTGACAGACAGGTCGGAGCCTCTGTTATCTGTGAGAGGAGCTGTGCTGTTTGTGAACAGTCTTAAGTCAGCGTAGTTTTCATCGACAGTGGAAAGCTTTGACTGAAACACCAGCTCTGTGAGAAGAGCTGAGTTTCAACCTCCAGACTAACATGCTGCAGATTCAGAAAAAAATTCAGGCTCAAATTAAGTTATTTTTCTGCTTCTTCACAGTGTGATCAACAAGTCAGAGTTTACAATGACCGTGGGAACAAACCCAGATGTCTGTCATCGACCCCTAAATAGAGAGAGATTTTGGGCTACTCAAATGAAATTACAGACCCTGTTTTTCAAAATTATCTCTAAATACATTTTTATACAACCTGTCAACTTTATTCTGGGACCTGTATTAGCCTACCTGGATTAGTTCAAATAGGAAAAAACAAACCAACTCACCTATACACATTTATATATATATATATATATATATATATATATATATATATATGTATGTATATGTGTGTATGTATGTATGTATGTATAATGAATAAATGTTAACAGCATGGTTTAGATCCCTTCTTTCTTTTGTCTTTGTCTAAACATAACTTCTCCCTCCATCATCCCATCATCCCTCCTTCTCTACTTCTCCCCTTACCGTCATCTCACACACACACACACACACACACACACACACACACACACACACACACACACACACACACACACACACACACACACACACACACACACACACACACACACAGACAGACAGCACAGCAGTGGCAGATGTGTGGTGACAAGCTGTGGACCTTGGTAACACTTCCAAGGTCAGGGAATCACATCAAGCAGCACACCTAACAAACCCTGATGTCTCTTGGCACTTGGACACACGCACACACACACACAAGCACACACACTCAACCCCCTCCCCCTGCCGCACTCAAGTGCCCCCCCTCACACTGTCCGATAATAATGTGGGGCAGGCAGATCAGCCAGATGTTTGTTGGTATGTCTTAGTGTGTTAGTGTATCTGTGTGTGTGTGTGTGTGTGTGTGTGTGTGTGTGTGTGTGTGTGTGAGTGTGAGTGTGTGTGTGTGTGTGTGTGTGTGTGAGTGTGTGTGAGTGTGTGTGAGTGAGAGAGCAGGTGCATCGACTGTATGTGCAGCCATGCATTAGTAAATATGTGTCTATCCTGTGAAAGTAAGAACAAGTGCCTGATGTGCTGTACAGGCTGCACAGCCTGAAAGTCTCTCCACAGTAAGTGCTTGTTATGTGTGTGTCTCCATTTATATCTGAACGTGTCTTTTTTCCTTACTGACAGTAAAATATGTACTGCAGTCAGTGGAGCAATTTTATAGTCAAAGTTAAACTTAACCCTTTGAACTCTGCAACAGAAACAGGTCCTCCACTTTCTACATTGGTATTGTTGCTTATTCTGATGTAATTTCTCAGAGGATTTTCAAATGCTTCATATCCCTTAAATCTGTACAACCTCAACTGAAAGGTTATGTGAATCAACAAACCATAGTTACTGATTAGAGTACTGAAATTGTGTCATAAAAGAAATATAAAAATCTAAAAACTCTCTTTCTCTTTAAAAACTAATTTTCAGGTCAGTTTTCTTGACATCTTTTCCTAATGTCTTGCAATTTGCCAAATATCTCTTGCCAAGTTGCCATTGCCTTTTACACCATGTTTTCAAAATAAACCAAATCAGCTTGTTTTGAGTTAAAATGTTTAAATGCATGTGAACGGCCTCTGAACACAGCACAAGGAAACTGCTGTTATTCCAGGTTTCAAAGTGTTAACCACGCCTGCCCGTGTCACTGAGCTCCTCTTCTTTCCTATGTTTTTTTTTTAGAAAAATGGTCCAATATTGATACTCAGTGTTAGCAACAGTACAAACATTGTTTTGGTGGTTTGTGTTGGTTCTGTAACGCGGCCTCGCAGCCCTCTGTGTACCAGCAGCAGAGTGTACTCGTGTCCAGATGGCCAAGCTTGCTGTTCTTGCCCTGAAAGTGGAGCACTGGGCTAAGCCTCCATTATACAGGCTTAAAACACACTAATCACCCAACAGCACTCTGCACTACTGCTGCTTTTAGCCTGTGTGTGTGTGTGTGTGTGTGTGTGTGTGTGTGTGTGTGTCTAATCTTAGTACTACTCTCCGACTCTGGGGAAACAATCATTGACTGTTACCATGACTAGGAGAGCTGTGTGCATGTCCCATCACTCTTACACCTCTTCATTAATAATAAAATATTTTCAGAGCATATTATTCACACATGTTGTATGAGGTATTATTATTCAAATTTTGATCGCAATCACATTTTTGACTTCCCAAGAATAAATTAATGTGATTGACTGCGATATTGATCTTTAAAATGCTCTGCCTGAAGAAAACTCAGCTGGATATCAAATCAAGTGCTTCCTAAAGTAACAGCAGCCTCGACTTTTGATGCAACCTGCAGCAGCCCGTGAAAAATTTTCCAAAATGCCAACGGCAAAAGGACAACCACCCATTGTTTGGACATTAAAGAAACAAAACATATGCAAAGATGTGTGTCTCTGCGCCACAAGGCAACACAACTAACTTGTGAAACCACCTGAAAAAAACACAATCTGAATGCATGAAGGCCGGAAGATAACACCAACCGTACCGTTAATCTTGTCAAGCGTCAACTCTGACATTCACAGCAACACGACCGCAGCAGATCTGATATCCAGTATTTTGATAACATTGACATTATTGTGATAATTAGAAATACTGACTGCTTAGTTAACCCACTGAAACATTAGCAAATTTGCTTGATTTCTTTCAAAGAGATGGGAAGAAGTCAATAAGCAATTAAAAGAAGAAATTACTCAAAAATAAGCACAAAATTACCTCAAATTAGTTTTTAAAAGAAACAAAGAAAAAAAAGGAAAAAAAAAAAAAACATGACTTGGAAAAAAGTGCATAAAAAATAAAATCTTGTAGCATAATTTTAAATATGTGATTATGACACTAATAAATACAGTTTTCCCTAGATTTTTAAAAATAATTTTCCAGATCTACTAATTTCTTGCAGTTTATTAAACTTGTTGCCATGCTGCTCATTGGCTTTTTCCAGTGTTTATGAACGAAATCAAATCACTTTGCTCAGAGTTAAAAGGTTTAAATATTTATTAAAGGTGTCTGAAAGCAGCACAAAGACAGTAACCTCACTCCAGGTTTCAAAGGGTTAATTAGCAGGAATGTAGATTTGAGGTAAAAAGTTTTAATACAATATTATTTTTATTTTGTTTCTATGGGATGAAAAAGGACCAGTATAATTTTGATGCAAAGTGTGACATCGCAATGAAAATATTTTGTTCCTAAAATGAATGAATAATGATGCTGAATAACTGTGATTATTATTTTGGACATAAATGTGCAGCCCTATCTTGTATTTCGGGGGAAGCTGTTAAATTCAAATGTGAGAAATTACTTCAAACCACCATTCATGCTTCATCTTGCTTTAGAATTTAATTTAACTTCATTATATTTTCTGAATTTAAATGTTTGCGAGGACAAATTAATGTTTTCTGGTAAACAATGATTAATTAGTGTGACACATCTTGGTCAAAAACATATTTGCTTCCTGGCAATGCTGCTTAGCTGAGTCTGAAGTCCAGAAACAGAGAGCTGCTGGGATTTTAATGAAGGAAGACTCATGCACACTGACTTCAGTCCAACGCTTTAGTTTTTAAGTTATTAACTAACTGTCTGAAGCCATCTACTCTTGGCAGTGTCTACGCAGCAGCGTGCATCAATTAACACATTAATGAGCCGCAGGTTAGAGTGGAGAAACGCCGCCACGGGGAAACACCCGCTCTGCACTGCGGGCACTGCTGACAGAGCGAGAAACTGCTGGCACTGCCAACCTTCGTCTGCCATCCAACGCAATGTGTGTGTGTGTGTGTGTGTGTGTGTGTGTGTGTGTGTGTGTGTGTGTGTGTGTGTGTGTGAGAGAGAGAGTGAGTGAGTGTGTGTAGGGCATCCCCAGGTGCCAAGGCCGTACTGTTATCTTAGTTTGGCACAATGAAGTGACTCCACAGTGCCAGTTAGTTAGTCAGCAGGTCCTTCAGGTTCATGCCCACATGGGTTGGTATGACGCATGAAATAAATTAATTTTCAAAAACTAAATGAAGAGAAACCAAGATTAGAGATCTAGCAGCAACAAAATTCCCCTGCTGCTGTCTTGGCCAAAAAGTAGCACATGAACACACCACAAATAGTTCAAATAACAGCCAACCAGCATGCAAGTTCTGCAACTTCCTGAGAAGAAATAACTCTTCTTACATATTAATGCTGGGTGATACGGCTTTTTAAATAATATTCTGATATTCTAAGGATATATCACAACAATATATATCTAGATATTTTAAATGTCCTTTAAACTAATGTTAACTACTAAAATATAAAATTATTAAATGAACTGCAGTTACAATAAAGTAGCTTCTGTCATATAATAAAGTTAAATACACTGGTGTTATAATAACATGTAATAAAATACAGTTATAAGGAAGTTGAATAAAGTACTATAAAATGAAAATAATAATGAATAAGTATTGTTGTAGTAAAATAAATCAAAGTGGGACCCATGATGCTTTTATTTTGAAGGACCTGGCTTGTCTTAGACAGGAAGTGTTGTTGTTGCTGTGGACTTGAAGCTGTCTGTTAACAGCTGGATGTTAGCGCTGCTGGAAAGTTAAACTGCAGCGTGAGGATTCATTCACTGCGAGCTGGAAACAAACTAAAAGCTCTGCAGTTCATATATTACTAATATTTGCAAGTCGCTCTGGTGCTCTGTGGTCACAAAATGTGACGAAATAGTCACGATTGGAGCTCTGCAAATACAGACACAAAACCTCACCTGCTCACACTGCCGCTACTACCACTCACTGAGTTAGGCTGTAACCGCAGCGCCATTAAACCTGATGATTTATTCTCTGTAAGCTGGAAACAAACTAACAGCTCCTGAGTTCAGATATTAATAGATTTCCAAGTCACGCCGGTACTACATGATCACAAAATGTGAGTAAATACTTACGGTGTGAAGCTCTGCAAAAGCCCCGCTCTGTTTGTGTGTGTGTGTGTGTGTGTGTGTGTGTGTGTGTGTGTGTGTGTGTGTGTGTGTGAGAGAGAGAGAGAGAAGGGCAGAGAGCCATAACAGAGAAATCGAGCCAAAATGCCGGTGGCTTATAAAAACAGCCTAACAATTTATAGTCAATGTTTGTTATAGTCATTCTATACTTTGGGCGTAAATCAAACTGCGATAAACTGAGTATTTTTTTTTATATATCGCCCACCCCTAATACAAATGTGCAAAAACATTTTGCTACAAAATAAAGACCCACAGCAGTGCCAGTGGGTTTGCATGTTTACCACTACAAATTTCTAAAACAATACATGTAAATGTAAAAAAAATGTTTAAATGAAACTATTTTTTAGACTTTAAAACATGCCATCTTGCAATCAACCACCGAACATTGTCAGTCTCCGGATTTTAGCAGGTTTGGACCTCCCACGGTGCACTGAGGTCTACTGATACATTTGACACAATATACCGGTCACACACTCACAGAAAACACAAAAGGCTGCTTTCAAAAATCTCCAGATAGATCACTAAACACACACACACACACACACACACACACACACACACACACACACACACACACACACACACACACACACCTGTCTTTGTCTCCAGGTGTCTAGTTAGCTTCTATTGTACTCTGTACACTGTTGGTGTGTGTGTGTTCATCTGTTAACTTTTCTGAACTCTCCAACATGAACTCATGAACTTCTCTCCTTCCCACGTTAAAACTGATCAATATTTCTGAGAGAACAATCCAATGAGAAAAGTTCTGGTTGTTGAGATGAACCTGCAACAAATTATCACTCGCCTGTGCAGCTTCACAGACGTTTTAGCATCTTTCACTTCATTGATTTGCATTTTCAGCTCACGACTTTGCTGTTTGGGTCACCTTTGCTGTCTCCAGCATAAACTCATAAACCATAAACTCACTTCACACTACTGGACACAAAACCAGCAGACACAATATTTGCACCGTTTTACCTTGCAATAAGACAGCCCTTACCGACGGGGATTTGAGGCCGTTATAACAGAAACAGCCGACTCCACTGACTCTATCGCTGCCTCCATCAGCTGCCGTGGAAGGTAAAGAGGAGAAAATATGCAAACACAGTCAACACTTACACTGAGATTGATTTTTTTTTTTAGGTTCACTAAAGTATATTTTGCTGCAGCTCCATCCAGAGCAGGACATCGCTGAGCTTCCATGTGCGTGTTGTGGGACTGTACTTTATTTATCAGAGGAGGGGGGTGGCTGGAGTGTGACTTTCATTTAAAATAAATATAAAATACGACCATTTCAAGTTTTATGTCGGTCAAAAGCCAAAATTAAAAACACAAGTCCCTCCTCAGTGCTTACATTTTCTTTTTAAATGCCTGACCCCTTTTACAGCACCACCTCATAAATAAATAACAGTCCCTATCCATAACCACCGATGGAGGCGGAGCGGCGACTGGCAGTGCGTGCAGAACGCTGACTCCAGGTGTTTACGTGACACAACAGCTCGACTCCCACTCCAATGATCTGGGTGTTTTAGTCTGACTCTCTGATCTAGTTTGGTTTCAGTTGGACGAACATGTTTACATGGATTTTAAAAGTCCAGTTTTAGTTGACCGAAGACAATAATTCAATTTTTCCTAACATCCTGTGAACGTACTGACAGGAGCTGTTCAGCAGTAATTGCTCCTGCTGTGTGTAACATCAGTCACGGTGCTGACTGTGTGCGTCTGACTGCTCTACTTTCTTTGCTGTCCTCGTTAATTTAGCTTCATCTTCACTCTGTTATTACGTATTACAGGTTTAACAGTCTGCTGTCTCACCGTGCCGTGTCATCCTAGAAAAAAGCCGACTCAGCTCAATGATGTCACCTTTCATTTGTCCTTCTGCCCACAGGGCACCGCGGCGGCGGCGTGCTTCTTCGGGGAATGGATGGGTGTCGGGTTACACATCTCATTGATTGTTAGCAGCTAGCTTAGCGGTCACAGTTGAGTCAGCTAACGGTTTGGATGTCATCGTTCGTCCAGGAACGTGGTTCTTCAAAATAAAAGGGCAGGGCTTTAAAACTGAGAGCTGGGGCATAAATGATTTACTTCTTTTTTATGTTCGTGTTTCATATCGTCCTTTAACGAGTTCACCTGCTCTCAAAGGCCATCACACTTATAATGTGCCTGATGTCCATTTAACCCGACTCTAAAATCAATGTTTTTAACTTTGTGTGCTGTTTGGCCTGATGGACGTCTAACTGGCACCGCGCTCAA
This sequence comes from Plectropomus leopardus, assembly GCF_008729295.1. NCBI lineage: Eukaryota > Metazoa > Chordata > Actinopteri > Perciformes > Serranidae > Plectropomus > Plectropomus leopardus. The sequence continues at coordinate 39,414,809 of NC_056464.1, read as the reverse complement.
GTCTCTGCATTTAAATCATCACTGTTTTTACAATTATTTCGGCTCCTGCTATATGTTAAAGGTCCAGTGAGTGGGATTTAGTGTGGGATGTTGCACCGCCATGTTTCTACAGCCCAGAACGGACAAACCACAAACTGAATCTAGACAGGGACATTTGTGTTTTTGTTTGTTTGTTTTTTTCTTCATTTTTGTTTTTGTATGTTGTTGCAAGTTGGATGGGGGGGGGGGGGGCCTTTTGTATGGTCTTAGTATGGCTTTTTGATCTCTCCTGACACTTTTTTTAAAAATTAAAATAAAAAATGTATGCTGTTTTTAATTTGTGTGCAAATGAACAAAACTAAACTAAACTAAGCACAGTTCTGTCAGCATCTCCAACCACACTAAATGTATTATTTTACTATAATCCAGCCTGCCACATTTAAATCTGCAGCACTCAAATCAAGCTTTACACTGAGTGGGCGCCAGCAGAAAGACTTCTAATGTCCACTCAGTACTATTGACAGAGACGGAGTTAATTTTACTGCAGTTTGTTTATATTGATGAGTCTTTTCCTCTCTGATGTCTCCGATTGAATGTCCTCTTTACTGTACAGGATGTCTGCTCAGTCCACAAAGACTACAGTCAGAGGTAATGGCCTGCCCATTTAGTTTGACATTAAAAAAAGGGTTAATTGGTAACATAAGACATTACCGCTCCATGAACCAGCAGTGTTTTACATCCAACCTGCAACATAACTGCACTACTTCCATAGCTGCTCAAGTAAAAAGGGCTTTTTTTTGGCTGTCAGATGAAAAATTTTCAACTCTTCTGACGTTGTTGAATAATTTATAGTGTTAGCTTTGAGTCCCATGAAGGCAAGTGGGTCTGAAAAATGACTGCAAGCACATGGTGAGGATTTGTGTACCTGAGGGACAGAGAAGCTATATAACCAAAAAAAAAAAATCCCATTGTTCCAATAATGTTGGACATGAATTAAATGGAAAGCGTACACACTCAAGTTTACAGTAATCGAAATTTGCCCAAAAAAGAAACTGTAATCCTACTGAAGATGTTTATCTCTTAAGAAGTTACAGAGATGACTGAGTCGTCTCTGTAACAGCCATCTGCTTTAAACTACCGTCAATACCACTCAAATCCAACTACCATACACACAAACACATGTACTTTTGGTATGTACAGTTGGCTTGACTTTGCCACGACTTCTCCAGGTTTTTCATACCTGTACGAACCCTGGGTCAGGTGTTACAAAGATATATAAGACAAGACTACAAAACTGTCTACTACTATACTGTTCATACCATTATATAGCAGTAAAAAAACAAGCAGGAATGCTTTATGGAAATAATATTCTTCTAATGATTTTTTGCATCAAAATAACTTGATTTTTTTCGTTAGGTATTTAATTCATTGGAAGAACAAACAAAATATATTTCAGTCTGACACTGTGAATCACACACAGTGAATCTGCCAACCAAAACGGCATCAGACATAATGCTTTGCCCAAGAAATAATTGCAATACATTTACTAACTCTTCGTGTCCACAAACTGAGTATCTCTCTCTCTCTCTCTCTCTCTCTCTGTCTCACACACACACACACACACACACACACACACACACACACACACACACACACAGAGAAACCCACACGGACACAGCAAGGCAGACACAGAGCTGTCCACTGAATAAACGAAAGTAGGTTGAACACACCTCGACTGTCACGCAAGCCTAGAAAACCTCACTGTGGTAACTGTTCATGTGTGTCTGTAAAATATGTGTGTGTGTGTGTGTGTGTGTGTGTCAGACAGGAAGTGACACTGTGTGTGAATGAATGAGGTGTCTTCATTCATCCACAGGAGATGAGTTTAGGCGACAGGCTGCACGCAGGTCAACATTTGATGCAAATTCAGCTTCAAGCTTCACTCACAGAGATGCCTGTCCTTCTTCCCTCAGTGTGTTTGTGTTTGTATTATTGTGTCCCACATTTCAGCAGACCCAAGACAAGCAGAGTGTCGACAAACCGCCCTCTAGCAAGCCGCTAAACCAGAAGTCAGTCACTCCGCCAGCGGAAGTTACCCGCTCGGGCACAATGGACTGCGCTCGACTGCAGTGAGTCTCTATCACGCATGCTCTATTGGCCAGTAGATCCAGATATTTTACACTGATTCTACATCTGGAAAAATAGTTTTTTTCTGTTTCATTCTCCAATGAGCAGCTCTTATAGGAATGAACGGGCCCCGCCCACACGGCTGTATCCAAACTTCCTATAATACATTTATGGTCCAGGCGCGCTCTCGTCTGACACCACTCAGCCGCGTTCTGGTTGGATCTGGTTGGTCAGCCTCACAGTAGGAAAGAAATGTGTGTTAATCTGTAGAAAAGCCGCTGACAGTGACGAGAAACATAAACACAACTAAGAGCCACACCATATAAACTAAATATAAATACACTAAGAGAAGCACTCATGGACTGATATGCACACACACAACTCACAACCCATAGTTGGACACAAACTGGCAAATACACACACACACACACACACACACGCATGCACACACACACATGCGAGCACGCACACACTCGCTCGCTGTACAGCCATTACTGTGTGATAGGCTGGGCCTAATCAGGTCAATGGAAATGTCCATCAGTCCATCAAATGGAATTAGATAGGAAGAGGGGGGGACGGAGAGTGAGGAGGAAAGTGTGACAGGGTTAGAGAGAGAGAGAGAGAGAGGAGAGCGGGGGGCGGGGGGGGGGTTAAGATGGAGTGAGTGAGAGTGAAGTAATGAGAAGAATGGAGTACGCAGTGATAAAAAATTTAAATGTGTGGTCTATAATTTATGTTAATTGATGTTAATTCTGACCGGTCTCGCAGGCCGCTCTCCCACACACTCATTCACGCTCTCCTTAACATGCACGACACTGCGATAACTCCAGCTGCTGCCACTTGGGAGAGATCCGTGCGTCATCTGTGGTGGATTTAGAGAGGACTGATGCTGTCGCTCACTTTTTACTGGACACTGCATTATCTGCACATCTTTCTATGTTTGAAAAGTGAAATGCTTAAATATCTAACATCCCTGGTTTGCAGAAACAACACAATAACATCATCAAACCTAAAAATGCCTCCCTAAAGCACTCAGCAGTCCATTTTTCACCAACATACAGGTTTCCAAAAAGCAAAGCAGCTATTCCTGATAAAGCTTTTATAGTTAGCACTGATGGTTCTGAAAACCCATCTGACCCGCAGATCGTCAAACATGTCGGCTCCAGAGCAGCTCATTGACCTCTGGCATGTTCCCGGATCCTCCTCACCTTCAACCACTCTGTGAGGCCCATTACCAGCCCATTATAGTTATTCAATGAGATGCTCTCTGCATCCCTCAAGTACGCACGCACACACACACACACACACACACACACACACACACACACACACACAC
>NC_056464.1:39332053-39410867 GCF_008729295.1 Plectropomus leopardus | reverse complement strand
AATTGAAGGATTAATTATGATTCACCTTGATGTCTCTTCTGCATCTTCTCTACAGCACTTTTAATGTTTCATCCTCGTCTTTTAGAGCTTAACCCTTTAAAATCAGAGCAAACTGGTTTGATTTATAATCTTAAAAGCATAGAGAGAAAGCAACAAGCAACTTAACACATGACCCCAAAACAGCAAGAAATTAGTCAAAAGTCTCAAGAAAATTACACATAATTTTAAATGTATAATTGTAATGATTATGAATATAGTTTTTTTTTTTTTTTTTTAGATATTTCTCCCTAGTTTTTGATCATTTTGGGGTTTTTTTTTAAAACAAATTTTCAGGTCATTTTCTTCACCTTTTACTAATTTCTTACAGTTCGCGACATTTCTTGCCAAGTTGGGTTTTTCCCTTTTTCTCCATGTTTTAGTAAGAAATCAAACCAATCCGCTCCGGGTTCAAAGATAGATAAAATAGCTCGTGAGAGGCGTCTGAACGCAGCACAAGAAAGCTGCTGTTTAACCAGGTTATAAAGAGTTAAATTTAAACATTTGGCCTTATTCACCAACCGTTCTTCAGGAGAAATTTCTTCTTAAAATCCGCCTGCGCAGCTTTTATGAAGATTCTCAAAATGTTTTATTATTTGGGATTCATTCTTCGATACGATCAGGAACTGTGCGCACTGAAGAGCGCTTTGAGGCACGTTTTGTGTTTGAGCAGAAAAATTATGGCATTTGCTTTTATTCTATAGTTTCATCATATTTTGGGTTTTATATTTACAGAGCTGTGTTTCTGTCAGGGTTCAGGCCGAGACACGCCCCGGGTGGCAGATGTTCGGACCGTGGCGGGCCTCCTACTTAAATAGTTCAAATATTTCAGCAGTATTTTTTCGGCTGTCGTGTAGTTTTTGGGCAGTGGCCCCTGAAGTTTGTTTCCTGTACAGCTTCATAAGGAGGTATCCAAAGCTTTTTTCTATTTAAGCACTCTCCTGATATCCTGACATCGTCACCTTTGACCTCTCTGAGAGAAGACTGACCTCCTTCCATAATGTCCCTTTTAGCGCTGCGAGGGACGCTTGTCCTTCCAAAATGTTTCTGCACTGTTCAGCTGTATGTGGAGGTTGTCCTTCCAAAATGTGTGCTATTTTGTCGTGCCGTGGGGTTTTCTCTCCCCATTAATGATATGAAGGGAGATGTCCTTCCAAAATCTTTCCCTCAGTTCTTACTGAAATATCCAGTGAGGTCTATTTTTACACCACACGTCTGGAAGTCTGCCTCTGAATTTTTACCGATCTGATGTTGCTGTGAAGATCGACTTTTTTTATTTGTATAATCTACTATTGAGGGTTTGAAAAACTCCAGACTTTGAGCTGGGAGGCCGGAGTTCACTTCCAGTATGAATCTAGAGCCAGAAGGTTTTTTTTCTAAATGAACCGTGTACTTTTGTTGACATCCTGACATTGGTAGCAGCATCCTAAAACGTCAACAGCAGCTGCAGGAGCTGCGTATTATGTAGACGAGAAAGACAAAGCGGCGATATGTGACGACCTGCATGTTGGCATTTCTTCAAAAAAGACAAATCTTAATCGCAGCTGGACGGTGAGATGGAGATTGTGTTTAGGGAGCAGAGTCCTGCTTAGAGGCTGCTGAGGGGACACTGCGCCTGCAGGGACACGTCTTCTTTTGCCCTCTCTGTCACATTTAAGGTTAGTTGGGACGTGAAAAGTGAAGCACTTTAACCTCTACAGCAACACGCAAATCTAAAATATCATAACAGTGAATATGATTCCAAATCCCGTTTACTCAGCGAGTTATGGATCCACTCAGATCTGAAAACTCGTCACGTATTGACTCGATTCCCTTTCATACTGAATGCGGTTTCTGAACCACGTCTGTCTAAGAGCGAAGGTTTTGTTCAAACATTGGGAGATTTGAGCATTTTACCACATTGTGCCTCTTCTGCATGAATTTATTGTGTAAATGTTTTTAATTCTGTAAAAATAAAAGTCCTCTGCTGCTGCTGCTTTAACCCTTTGAAACCTAAAAGCATTAACATGATTTTGTTTTAAAAAGATGGGAAGAAGGCAATGAGCTTTGCAAGAAGAAATGGCCCAAATATGTGCATGAAAAAAGAAAAACAATTTAGTAAATCATTATTAAAAAATGAAGGAGAGGGAGAAAGAAAAAGGGGCAATAATTCTGTAACATAACTTTCAATATGTAATTATGAGAACTATAAATATATCTTTTCCGAGCTTTTTTCTTTTTTTGTCGACATTTTCATTTTAGCTTTCTCTAAAACAACAACAACAAAAAAACAAGGAAATGCTCCAGAAAAAAAGTGTTAAAAATGTTCTGATAATTCTGTAATATCATTTTAAAAGTATAATTATGATAATTAGAAATATAGCTTACTGGATATTTCCCCAGCTTTTTAAAAGTAATTCTCTAAATCCATTACTTTCTTTCAAATTGTGTAACATTTGGCACCAGGTTGCTCGTCGCCTTTGTTTGGCTCGTTTTTGAAAGAAATTGCATCAGTTTCCTCGGGATTTTAAGGTTTAAAAACTTTCCAAAGGCACCTGAAAGCACCATAAGAAAAGTGATGCTGCCTCAGATTTCAAAGGGTTAATGCTTCTGCTGCTGTCCTTAATATACACCCGAAATTTACACCGATGTCTCGTACAGTCAGAGAGGAAACTAACTGTCCTCTGTCCTCCAACTGCACTCAGCGTGAGATGTAACAGGCTGGCATCCCTGTGTGTGTGTGTGTGTGTGTGTGTGTGTGTGTGTGTGTGTGTGTGTGTGTGTGTGTGTGTGTGTCTTGCGTGTCACCAGGCAGGGTTCACACAAGGTCAGGGGAGGATTTGGGATGGAGTTTGAACCGTACAAACAAACACACAAGACACAACACACAAACATTCACTCACACAAACACACACTCACACAAATACACAGTAACAAACACACACACACACACACACACACACACACACACAGACATATTGCCCGCTGCATGATGCCAGACTCCTGCTGGAGGAGGTGGCCTTCACCATCTCTCGGACCGGCTGGAGGAGCTGGTGGCTCAGAGCAGGAGCACAGCAGTCCTGATTTTCACTGAAGGGAGTTGATTGTGTTTGTTTTTGTTGCCCAGCGAGGAACTTACAGAAGTTCTGCCAGAGTCAGGCTCTTAATATTCATTTCCACCTACAGTTCAGTGTCTAGAGTTGCCAATGCTCCAATACGATCCCAGAAAAAAGGCAGAGAGGCATTTATTTAAAAAACTTGTTTCAAACAGTCTGTGGAGCCATGCTCCTTCACTTCAGCCTACATGATAAAATGTTGGCATGTTACGTTTCTGCAAACAACAGATACGTTACATTTGTGTGTTTCAAACATATATCAATGACTCTAAAGTGATGTAGGTCAGATTTCATGTAAGCTGAGTTTCTCATCAAGAGGAGGAGGAGGAGGAGGAGGAGGAGCAGGAGGAGGAGGAGCAGGAGGAGGAGGAGGGGATGGTGGATGAAGAGACATCAAGCAGCAGGCAGGATTGTTCGAAGACACCATTAGCAAGTATATTTTTATAAGAGGTCGGAACATTTCTATCCGTGTTTAAGGCGACCAAACACGTTCTCATCCCAGCTCGCCACGAGGCGCCGCTCTGTCAGTGACCTTCCACGTCTACTTTTGAAATTTTAGGTATCTTTATGCATCAGCTTTTAGCGCTCCGGGCTGCCTTTACTGTGATGTCAACAAATGCACATGGTGGGAGGAAGCAGCACGGGCTCATGTTTACACAGCAACACATGGCGACCAGCACGAACTGTCATGGTGGTTAGGCCTATAAGTTCCCTTTAAGTGCACTCGTGTTCCTTATATTACGTTGTTACCGGCAGCGTCGTTACCGGCAGCGTCGTTACCGGCAGCGTTGTTACCTGACGCTATCCTTCAGCGTTTCACGATTCTCAAGTGACGCCACCTGTGCGTGTTGCCTGTGGACACACCTGGTGCTGTCCTGCCATTATGCCTGTGTACGATAACGCCATCGGTTCTGTCCGACCGCGTTCTCATCTGACGCCGTCCGGCCACATTCCAGTTGGATGTGGAAAAATAAGATATGATAATCCTTATTTGTCCCACAATGAGGAAATTAGCATTTTTACAGCAAAAACAAGCTGCCAAAAAGTAAATAAGTAAAAAAAACAAGGTGCCAAGCTCAACAGTTTAGAAAGTCTTTGAACAGATTGCACATGGAAGATAAATACACTTTTGGTATGAGTCCTGTTTCTGTGTGTGGCTCATACGCTGAAAGCACCGACAGGGCGGTCGTATTCGACAGGTTCGGAGTGAGAACGTCTGAGTGACAAACAGGTATTTTAAGACAAAACACGATGTTTTCCTTAAACTAACAAAATGTCCTGAACACTTTCAGGAGTGAACGCTGCCGCGTCCGTCTGCTCTCAGAGATTCTGTGGTTGTTTGATGTAGTTTGTTTCCATAGTTTCCTCCGTCCCCCCAAGTCAAGAGTCCGGGCCGCCCTCGACAGCTCATTATCATTCAAAGCACCATCAATAATACCACTCAGTCTGCATGTTTCCACCTACGACCAAATCAACCGCCTCCCTCACCTGAAAGCTCCGCCGTCCTCGTGCTGGTCTCCTCCCGCATTAATCACTGTCTCTCCTCTCTGGTCTTCAGCTCGAGCTCCTCCGTGAACCTGGTTCAGAGCTCTGCTGCCTCCCGTTTCCTTAGCGCACATCGCCCCCGTCCTTCAACAGCTTCACACACAAACACGGCGTGCTGCACAAACTGTACAACGTTACCTTCGCCGAAGACTTGCCAGAACTACATCGCCACGTCTGGTAACGCTCCATCGACAGAACTGAAGGGAGCGTTGAGGGATTTCAGTTTGTTAAATTAGTATCAGCTGACACCTGACGTTGAATTTTCGATTTGCTTTATCGATATTACGTGATCTGGATGAGGGATAACCACCCCCGAATCAGCCCAGCTTCAGAAAACTGAGAAAAACTAAAATGACAATATGTCAAATCTGCATTGAGGCTAATGTCTGATCATTTTTGATGCTTTTTATTTTGCATTTAAATTACATATTAAGAAAGTTTTTGGTGATTTGGTTTCCCAGAGGCTTTATATAAAACCTGCCGTATCTCCTAAAAAAGCAGCGGCAGCGTGTTGCAATAACAGTCGAGCAGCGGAGACCTAAGAGGAATTGAGAGGCTCTCTGTTTGAGCTCCCTGGTGATTTGCCTCAGCGCTTTTGTTTTCAGCGCGGCAGCAGCCGCTCTGACAGGTGTGAAAATGAAGCAGGACGTTTGCTAATGGATCGGAGGTGCTGAGAGCGTCCCCTCTGATTCGGGAGATGCCAGACTCACTCACTTCCTATTAGGAGGCCTCAAACTGGTGACTTCTCGAAAGTAATCGGTTACACATTACAGATTACCTGATTAAATTTGCAGTTTGTCTTGTCAGAGTGAGTCACCGTCCCGAGTCACAGCACTGTGGATGTGTTAACCCTTTGCACACTGAGCACATTGGCTTGATTTCTTTCAAAAACATCGGAGGAAAAAGACGAAATGACCCACAAATGAGTCAAAAATAGGTTAAAAAAACATAATAATATAGATAAATAATACAAAAACAAGGCAAACAAGACTTTAAAAAGTGCTTAAAGTGAAAATAATTCTGTAACATAATTTTAAATATGGAATTTTGATAATAATAAATACAGTTTTTTTTGTTCTAGTTTTTTCCGTAGCCTCAGAGCCCTAATCAGGAGGCATCACCCTGAACTGAACCAGCTGTTAACCCTTCCTGCTTCAGCTCAGAGTCAGAGAGCGCAGCACAGATTTGTTTACCTCCAGAGCCGAAACGTCCGGGTCAACTGCTTCACTCTGACCAGCAGCTGGACAGCGACACACACGAGCTCCTGCTGGTCCTGAGAAGCAGCAACATTTATTTACTGAAAACTCTGACTTAAACACACGCACACACACACACACACACACACACACACACACACTCTCTGTCTCTAAAGGAGCCACGCTACTCTTATAACACAATCTACCCAACAAAAGTTTATCGGTCTGCGCTCAGATTGGTTACTGGTAACAGTGTCTTTTTATACGATAAGGTGGTGTTGGTGCCTTTATCTGTCAGAGGAGATGTGCATCGGTTAAAGTCTTGAAAAGCAACATGCCACCATACCTCAGCACTTTATTAAACCGTCCCATAATAATAATTCTACATGTTCAAGTGACAAATACTGAATTAGGAAAAAACGTTTTTAGGTTTTCTGCTGCATCTACCAGGAATATCTTACAACATACATTCAAATATAACACAATAGTTATTATGGAGCAGTTTAAAACCATGATTACCAGTTACCCTGCCTTTGAACTGAACCGTTTTAATGGTATTTGGCCTGTTGTTGTCTGTCCTTTGTGTTTTCTGTGCTCTCAGCATCTTTGAAAATAAGGGCTTTTCTTCAACGATTCCTTGGGATTTAAATAAAGGCTGAATGAAGGCTCAGAGTACGAGCCAATCAGAGGCAGAGTAGGACGAGTCATGACTTGTACCTAAGGGGAAAAAATACCGTTTACTTGCCCATCCTACGAAAACCTCGCAATTTTTGATTTAATATGAATTTCTTTGGATGTTAGCAGTTTAGATGTTTTTATTTAATATATTTTAAGCAGCAGAATTTGATTTTGTCTGAAAAGAGCAGCAGCACTTTTAAGCATTTAAAGAGTTTATTAATCCAAAATTTAAACCTCATCAAATACTCAAACAGGCACTTCAGAGCTTCGGTGAAATCAAATGAAACTCCACAGCGTGCTTAATGCTTTTCTCGTTTATCTGCTGTGAAAATGGAGCGGGATGTCGCTAATGGAAAAGAGGTGTTGCAAATGTCCCATTAGATCCTCGAGCTGTCAGACCGAATGAAAACCTATTATATATGAGTGCCGCTGGAGACCCACCTCTGATCTGTGACCCGCCGCATAAAGAAATAAACCCACTGATGTCGTTTTCTGTTCTGATAGAAAATGCGGGTCCGTTTGTTGATGCAGGAGCAGCGTTATTGTGGGCCGCTCTCGTTTGTGGGCTGTCAGAGTGATTAAGATCTTCATATTAGGCCCCTCTAACTCTGTAAAGCAAAAGGCCAATGCAGCAATAAAGAGGAAAGTAAATGTTTGATTTAGTCAGCTGCGGTCAGCGCTGCAGCTCGCCCTGAAGCCGCCTCGTAAAGCTGGACATGAGTAGTCGTTTTCTTCCTCTCGGCGCTCAGTCTTTCACTTTGCCTCGCTGTGGCAGAGACGTAGCTGTAGTGAAATTTTATGTGCGTTTCATTGTGTTTTGTTTTGCGTAGCTAATATCAAGATGGTCCAAATATGAGCCCCAATGAAACAGAACAGCTTCTACAAACAGCATCATTATCCAAGATCCGCTCGGCTGCTTTTTATAGCGCCGAAGTGGTAAAGATGTGTTAAACAGTATTGGTGTGTGTGTTTGTGTATTCGCTCCCGCAGGATATGAAGGTGTGATTACTCACTCCAGCTGGGGGAAGAGGCAGAGGAGGCAGTGAGGCGGGGAGGGAGACTAAATCCACAAATAGTCGAAACAAAAGAGATTTCCACTCTGCAAAAAAAACCCTCAGAGCTCAGTTGTGCCTCTGAGATTTTATATTTGCTCACAAAAATAGACAAATTGGGCAGTTTCATGTCAGAGAACCATATATCTCTATTTGTGGCATGATGGGTTGTATTTTGAGCGCCAGCTAAAGGTAGAGAAGAGACTCGGTTACCTCTTGTTGTTCCAGCCGGTGCACCTCCACCGACTCTAGTAGGTTGAGTCAGAAAAGGGTCAAAGGTTACAGCACATCCGCCCACTGACTGGGACAACCAGATGTCCCGAATAAACCCACAGTCCTGGTTTTAAAGCAGGCAGAGCGGCTGTTTGTAAAACCAGTACAGATGGCACATCGCTGCGATGCTTCCACTCCCTGCTGCCTTAAAACCTGCGTGATTTTTATTTCATGCATGTAGAAAAACAAGTTTCAGGCGAAGTTTGTGTATCAGTTTTCTCGTTGTGATTATGTTCTGAGAAATTATTTAAAAACTTGACATAACTCTGTGGAATAGTTTCAATCCATTTATTTGGCTATGCGACAACATTTAGAAAATATCTGCTTCCCCAAATTTATCTGCAAACATTTTACAGATACGGGCCCACCGGTCACAGGCTCCAGGGCCCAAAGTGTCAGCGGGGGCCCCTGGCTCTCATGTGCAAAATATCAAACAATTTTAAATGTTCTGACCAGGAAGAGATTCAAAATGACCACAGTGACGAACAATAGAGCTGCAGTGGGACACAAAATAACTACAAAAAAGAGCATAAAAACACACATACACACAGAAACCTAAAATTATCAATTAACCCTCAAATATCTATAATATAAAATACACCTAATGAAAACACGTCAATTTAAAAAAAAAAACAACTCCCATTTATCACAAAACAATTTTCACGCTTGCATGAGGTGGTATTTCAGACGATTCCAAAAAGCCGTATTTCGCAAAACTGCAATTGAAACCCTTTTTAGTCTTTTCTAGGTCACATGATGCTGTGTCTATGTGCTTGTCAGCAGGAACTGGCTCCCTCATGATGCAGCAGGAGCTACAAGAGCTGTTATTGCATCACATAACTCTGAGAAAGTTGAGCGAACTATTCAGATGTTTTGAATCCACAATTCCTCTTTGAAATTGTGGGCTATCAGCTCCCAGAAATCCCTCACACGTGGCCGCTCCCACGTATAAGGGGCTCGCCTTTCCATCATGGCTCCATAACACGCCTACGTGGCCTTGGATTGGAAATAATGACGGATAGTGCGGTGGCTGCAATAGAAATAAAGCTGCATCCATCACCATGGTTACTGGGATGTTATCAACAGAGGAGAAGTCACAGAGCATCGCTCAGTGGAAACACAGTCATCTTGCAATTGTGTTTTATAAACATTTCTAAAATATCACTTGACTTTTGCATGAATCTGCATGGAAACCTGCCTTTTTATTCTTATGCTGAATTACAACCTTGCGGCTCGTTATCTGCGTGAGACTAGATAAACAGATTGTAGCTATTTGCTCTTGTGATTGGTATTCTTTAGAGTCTGTCTCACACATTAGATGTGGTTCTGCATTTAGATGATCCGCCTCGCCTCAGTGAAAAATGACTTTTACCGTCTATCGGCTGAGTCAGCATTTCCTCCCAGTGAGTGGATGTGCATTCAATTTTATTTGCTGTTTATTCATTTATCCAGCTTTTAAATGCCTCTAGGAGTGCACGCCTTTACTCCAGACTTTTTGTCCTTTGTGCATCTGTAGCTCTACAGGAGAGTGACACACACTCTCTCTTCTGTTATTGAGGTGAACTTGAGCCGAGCACATACTTTACTGCCTCCCCCAGCGGCTCCTGAGGCTGACAATAGGCAGCCGGTGTCGGGCAGCTCTCTGGTGTAAATGTGTTTGTGAGTCTCGCTCCCCTCTCAACCTGCTGCTGTAAATAAGAAGTGTGTGCGCTTTGTGTGTCCTGTATCGGGGCGATGTGTCTGTTGGGTGCTGGTCTGTACAGCTCTTTATTGCTGACTCCTGTGCCGCCGCTTTGATTGAGGAGCGCCCTCAGGAACACGACGGTGCAGCTCAGAATCATTTATCCCATAAACGGACCTGAACCAGCTTTCCCCGGGCACAGTGAATGAACCCAAAATTATGGACTGGCCCTGGGTTTAGGAAACAAACACATGAACTTGAAATGCATTTGCTGCAGAAAATTTGTGTGAATGCTTGCCGCTGAAATGCATTACCTGAAAAATGTTACAGCCCAAACACATGACACAGCACTGCTGAAAAACCTGGAAGTTTGAATATAAATCTGGAAGATTTGGAGATAAACTGCATCCCCTAAAGAAGCTAAGGGTTGAAATACATTACTATAATATCTGGAAGATAAACTGTAAAGGCCTCACATGAGTGAAATCAACACCAGCGAATGCTTGTCTTCCCTTTACATCCATTCATTGTGAGCAGAGGGCAGAGTAAAGATGAGTTCAACTTTGGTGAACTTTAACCAGCAAGGTCGCAGCCTTAAAGGAATACTTCACCTAAAAATGAGAATTCAGTCATTATCTTCTCACCCTCATGCTGATGGACGCAAAACATTTTCCCTGTGAACCTCCGGTGTTGAACTCATCTCCAAAACAATTGACGCAAATGGTGACCAGGATTCAAATGTTCAAAAAATACATAATAAAACCACAAAATGTCTCCATAATGTCCGTTTGTAGTATCCAAGTGTCCTGAAGCCCTGTCGTGCCAAGTTGTTTTGAAAAAGCATCACCGACATCGTGTTTTTAGTCTTGTTGTATCCTGTAGCTCCTGGTTTGGGAGCCGCGTTCACTCAGAGAGAGAGACCTCTGGAGTTAGCAGCAAGCTACAAGTCCCTCTGTCAGATTTACTATCTGATTAAACTGCTGTTTGTGGTCGAGGCTTTCAGGTAGCTTGTTAACTGTGGCGGATAGATACCGTGAGCTCTCGCTGGTCTCGATCGAGCGTGCATACGTGAACGCCACCTCCACACTGGGAGCTACAGGCCACAACAAGACTAAAAACATGACGCAAGTGACGTTTTTCAAAACAATTTGGCACACTTTGGAAGTCCACAGGTTGACACAGGCTGTCAGTGTTTTTCGATGTGGGAAGTGTTTCATTTGCTGAACTGAAAATATCTAATCTACTGACTGCTCCGTGGTTACTTCTGCCTGCTAATTTTGGGTCGGCTACAAGTCCACCAGTACTAGTTGTGTTTGTGTGTGTGTGTGTGTGTGTGTGTGTGTGTGTGTGCGCGCGCGCGCGCGCGCGCGTGTGCGTGTGTGCGTGTGCGTGCGTGTGCGTGTGTGCGTGTGCGTGTGCATGACTGTATAAACTGCATTCATTTTACTCTCCACTGATTTGTTCGGTTAACTAACGCCGGCTTTTGATGTCTAATCGAAATCATCATTTGTTACTGGCGCTTCTCTTGTTTTTGCCTTTCATTATCAAAAGAGATGAAATATTTGTATTAGTAATGAAAATAACTTGTATTTTGGCCAGATGATGTGTGAAAGCTCACTCTGACAGATGTTCCTGCATCATTAATGATCACATGCAGAATCTGATCTCTCGCAGAGTGTTTATCAAACACCATTGGCTCCTGAGTCCACTGGGCAGCTCCTTAAAAACAAATGCTAAACAGATGCTGAGGAGAACTGCTGTGTGTTACTCTCGTTGTTGCTAAGCAACTACTGAAATCCATCTGAAATGTGGCACTCTGGCTAAAAGTTGTACCTTGAGTGCTGAAAACATGCTAATCAGAGTGTCAGCGGTGTCAGGACGCTGCAGCAGAGCTCCCAACAACAACTGCTGAGAAAGAGTGAACGACGGGCTTCCCTGTGGACGCATCAGCCTCAGAGCTGAATTATTTGAATTTAGTGGCACACAAAATGTGATAAAAACAAGTAGATAATAACAAACATTGCAAGAATTATGCAGGAGAGGTTAAGAAACCTGAAGGGGCCTTTTTATAACCCCCCTCCCTTAGGATCCACAGTCTTTTCAAATACTAACAGTAATTCTCTCCCTAACATGACAATATTAAACACACACAGTTATAAAATATATGACAAATGGAACAGACAAATACACATCAACACAGCTGATACATAAACTACAGCATGTTTTTTCATGTAAGACTTAAATGAGAATAATGATGGACACTGGTATTCCACTGTAATGTTACACTGTATTTCAAATCATATTTTGTTTTTTAATTTGATAGGGACAATGCAAACCCAGACCCAGACCACACGGCCACACAAACATACAGTCAGACTACAATTAACACACAGTATCTCCTCAGATCCACACACCCGAGTGCACCGCACAAAGCCCCGACCTGCATGGACACTCTGCCTAAGATAAAAACACTGAAGTGCTGTACAAGACTGCTGCGCACCATCGCCCAGAGACTGACCACGGTTTGTCTTAAAAAAAACATAGAGGTAAAATCCCTGAAATATCTTGTAACTCATACAGTGGAAATAGGAGGCAGGCGAGGAATCCTGCTAAAATAAAATGAAACGGACGTCAGAATGAACCTGAAGAGACTCGGCTGTTTCCCGGAGTTACTAAACCTTTCCACGCTGTCAGAAATATGTTTATAGTCCTGACTGCTGCCGTGGAACTATCTCTTCTTCCATCTAATCTCAGTACCCACTTACTTCTGCTGGGGGCTTAAGTCTTTCCCAGCATGCACTGGGAGGGCAGCAGAGAAACCTCCCGGGCAAGTCGCAGGTCGATATCAGAACCGCTTCAGCTGCGTTCGCCAAACTCGACGTATTTCCCAGATTAGTTTCCCAAAAACAGCTCTGCCTCCGCTGCAGCCACAGTTACATAATGGTTCCCATGCACAGGGGCCTCCTGGATCCCAGAGATACCCGACACACACACACACACACACACACACACACACACACACACACACACACACACACACACACACACACTTGTACACACACGGACACTACTACTGTAGTTGGTGCTGGGAGCGGCGGTGTATTTGTGAATGTGAATGTTTCACCTGGAGATCCGTTCCTCAGGTTTCCGGACCGCCACAGCTCAAAGCTCTGTGTGTTTGTGTTTATTTATGTATGCAGGAACCCCTGTAGACATGTATGCAGTGTGTGTGTGTGTGTGTGTGTGTGTGTGTGTGTGTGTGTGTGTGTGTATACAGTCTGTACAGCAGGGATATTCAGCTTGCTTTGACTAAAGGACTCTAGGACATTTCTAAACTTTGGGGACGTTTCTAGGATTGTGGGACATTTCTATAAATTTAGGACATTTTCAGGATTTTTTGAACATTTCTATGATTTTTGGACACTTCTTGGATTTTAGAACATTTCCAGGATTCAAGGAAGTTTCTAGAATTTAGGACATTTCAAGGATTTTACAACATTTCTAGGATTTAAGGATGTTTGTAGGATTTTAGGATTTTAGGGTCTATTAAGCTCTATGTTGCTGTTTTATGCTCTCTGACACCTTACGGATACCAACAGTACAAAAACAGTTCCCAGTGTGAATCACTTTATTTTTATTGTGATTTGGAAAAATGGTTGGAGGGCCACCTGGCACCCTATCAGGGGCCAGATTTGGCCTGCGGGCCATACGTTGAGTATCACCGCTGTATAGTAAATACATACATACGTCTGACTGCCCAGTACACATACAACTGCCTGATGTACTTTGAGTTAGTGTGAATGTAGTTTTTAGTGTAGGTCTTACAGTCTGAGAGGATAGTGTGTGTGTGTGTGTGTGTGTGTGTGTGTGTGTGTGTGTGTGTGTGTGTTATAGCACCTGCCCCTGCAGAGGGATTTCTGCCCGTCTAGCATCGTGCCAAGAACTGAGTGGACATTTAACTCTGCTGGAGGCCTGCAGGGTACATTAGAGAGCTAATAATAGAACAAGCTATAGGGGAGAGTGTTCTGTGTGTGTGTGTGTGTGTGTGTGTGTGTGTGTGTGTGTGTGTGTGTGTGTGTGTGTGTGTGTGTGTGTGTGTGTGTGTGTGTGTGTGTGTGGGCGTGTGGGCTAGCTTGTCTCAGATGACACACCCGACTGTTAGCTGCCGTTGTTTAGAAGCCTTTAGAGCTGGAGACCTGACAAGAGTCTTTGTATTTTTGGGTTCATTATTGATCGTGTTTACTTCACAAAAAAAAATATATATATATATATATATATATATTTTTTTTTTTTTTTTTTTTTTTTTTTAGATTAATCATTTAAATCGTGTACTTCACCAGATCTCAGAGCTCAAGATCACATCTTCATATCACACTAATGCCAACTTTCATGACTTATCTGAAAGAGTTGCAATGACACCAAAACGTCCAATACCTCACACGTATAAGATAAGAAAATAATGAAAAAATATTTGGATGAAAAACACAAAAAATACAATAAAAAAGGCTTAGCCGTTACAACCAGGCAGGGAGGTCAAAGAGTCATTATAATTTAGGAGAAGATGATGAAGAGAATGAAGGGAACCTTTCAGGGAAAATCTAAGTTTCTCCAGTCAAATCTGCAGTAAAACATCTTTCAACCACCTATTATGGGCAGGAGGTGGAACATGTTTCCGTTTAAGCGTCACCTTGCCAACACGGTGTTAAAGGCGAGGACGTGTTTCATGCCTCGAGACGAATCGAGCTGCAGAGGAACTCACACAGTGTTTCTCTGCCTCCTGGCCAATACACGCTGGCATCGTCTGCCGCTCTCTCTGCGAGGAAACGTCGCAATAAGCCGCTTAAACAATGAACACTTCACCCTAAGTGTATAACCGAGCGAGCTCTGGATAACACAGCACAGAGCGAGACGCCTGGTGCCAAAGACTGACGACTGTGTCCTCTCCAGGTGGACAGTATGAATAAAGTGAGCTGAACACCAGAAGAGTGAAATCTCTCTCTCTCTCTCTCTCTCTGCAGAAACACAAAGTCGATCTGTTCTACAAGGTTCGCCACGTGATGATGGAGCTGATCGACCTGAGACGGCAGCTCCTGTCCGGTCACCTGACGCAGGACCAGAGCAGAGACGTCAAGAGACACATCACCGTCAGACTGGACTGGGGCAACGAGTGAGAGCACAAACACACACTTACACACACCCGCAGTATTTATGCACTTATATGCACACACTCACACGCTTGAGCCAAGACAACACAAAAATATAAAAGGGTGCAAAGTCGAGATCAGTGTTGACATTGGAAATGGGAGCTGATTAGGGCTGCGTGTTGACACTCGAAATATTAAGAAGCATCCATCAGATCTCTTGTAGTGGTGCATCTTTTTGTGATTTTGTGTCTTTTTTTTGTCTCTTTCTGGTTGTTTTTCTCATTTTTGTAGTTATTTTGTAGCTCTTTGCAGTCTTTGCTTTTCTTTTTGTCATTTTAATCTTTTGCTGGTCAGTAAGTTGAAATTTGTTTGACATTTTGCAGGTGAGGGCCAGGGCCCTGACCCAACTGAGATCTTTTAATTTGAAGCAGCAATAGCAATCTGGTAGCTTTTTCTGCGACTGAATGCACCAAATCACATGATGATGTGAAACGGTCAAATGAATTAAAAAGACAAAGCTATTGTAACACACTCTTACCTTCGGTGAGGTAATTTAATAAGCCCATTGGGGTTTCTAAGCTCTCCTTCATCTGTGTTTCTGTATTATTTTTTTACCAGTTTTCTGTTACTGTTTTCATTGGTGTGAATTAATAAATGATATGCATTTCAGGAATAGTACAAATAAACATATGAAGTACCAGAAAGAAATAATAAGATGCCTGTAAACAATTCAAATATTAATATGATTTAAAAGGGAAAATGACATGGTGTCATAATAGCAGCAGTGTGTGTGTGTGTGTGTGTATATATAAGTAATAGGAGTAACAACTAACTATGTTAGTAGATTTATGATACCGCACACACATATACACACACGTATATATCCTACACACTGACGTGTAGATGTTTGAAGATGCGCCCTGCACATCAGCATGCAGACGGCAGATCAGCGCGCTCCTCGGACACCTACACAGGGCAAACAAAAGAGTGATTGGAGGCAGGTGGATGAAAAAGACTGGTGGGAGCTTGTCAGAAGTCTGATGGAAAACAAATGAAAAGCAGAGAAATTGACTTGGGATTGAGTTATTAACACTGGAGATATGAAAGGTGGGCGGCCCAGAGCTGTAACAGGTTATCTAAAGCTGCAGTCTGCTGTCTGACGCTGAGGGGATCTGTGTGTGTCTGTGTGTGTGTGTGTCTGTGTGTGTGTGTGTCTGTGTGCGTCTGTGTGTGTCTGTGTGTGTGTGTGTCTGTGTGTGTGTGTGCTCAGTGGGAAGATAAAGATAGAGATGATTAAAAATATTATTTTTATTATTATGTGTGATGCAGTTTGTGATACAATCTGATGAATATTTTCCAGCTGACACAAGAATATTTTGAATAATTACTTCGGACACTAAAGTAACTCATTTTTAAGGCGATCTCAACAGCGTGAGTAATCGGTGTGATCGGTGGTTACTGACATTAAACCCAGAAAAATGTAAACATTTACACTCTGGGAAATCAAATGACATTAGAGTTAATTATACAATAGGACATCTGGTGGTTGAGCAAGCGGAGGAGGAAAAGGATGAAGGTGTAGTGATTGATAGTCCACTTGAATTTCATACGCACATTTCAGAGTAAATTAAAAGGCAAACTCTGCTGGCAAATTTCAGAAGAACTTTTTATAAAATGGAAGAGATAAATTCTGGTCAACAAATGATATTTGCTATAATTTAAAGGTGATTTTTTATGTATATTGTAATGTTGTTTTGTTGTATGGATTGTTTGTTGTAGTTGGTGAGTTATGTGAGGAGGATTAATATCCTTTACCAAAAAAAGTCATTAAATTCATTGAATGTATTATTGTAATAGTAGCAGTAAGAGTACTAACAGTAGTATAGTAAGTAGGACCCAGTTACAGTCGTACTACTTCACGACTGGGGCTGGGGACTAACTTTATTATTTTAAATAATAAAGTTAGTCCCCAGCCACCTCCCTCCTCTGATAAACAAAGAACAGCCCACAACACCGGCGCAGAAGCTCAGCAATGTCCTGCTGTGGACGGGGCCGCAGCAAAATATATTTTAGCCTCCTAATTTTAAATGTACACGATATTTGAATCTTGTCTCCTGTTTAGCCTCCACAGCAGCTGATGGAGGCAGCGGTAGAGCAGCAGTGGTAGAGCAGCAGCGGTAGAGCAGCAGCGGTAGAGCAGCAGCAGTAGAGCAGCGGCTGTAGAGCAGTGGCGGTAGAGCAACGGCTGTAGAGCAGCAGTGGTAGAGCACCGGCGGTAGAGCAGCAGTGGTAGAGCAGTGGCGGTAGAGCAGTGGCGGTAGAGCAACGGCTGTAGAGCAGCAGTGGTAGAGCACCGGCGGTAGAGCAGCAGTGGTAGAGCAGTGGCGGTAGAGCAGCGGCTCTGCTGTTCAGTGGAGTAAAATGATGTTTTTGTCAGAGGAGTCTGGTGTTTTTGACATGACCGCTAACACTTAAACTGATATAGATTTTTTTTAGGTGGCTTCAAACTAATCAGTGAAGGCAGAGTTTGCTCAGCGCCGTTTGATTATATGAACGTGACGCAGTGGTTTTCTACCCCGACGATATTGTAAATAAACAGCTGTGATTGTGATTGGGTCGATATCATAGACCGTATCAGTAATATCGGTGTATAGCAGCGAGCTGAAAGAGGGCAGATCAGCTGCTGTGGACGAGTCGGACATATTTCTGTCAATAAACGGATTCTCCTGCTGCTTGTATTCTGGGACAAAGACAGGAGTCCAGTTAAATGGCCGAATCGAGCTCTAACTGTAGCTCAACTAAACTGTGCATGGAAACGTACTGATTGTTAACACCTCGGAGGTACTGAATAAAAAGATGAGAGTCACATTTTAGTAAAACAGAATGGATAAAACCTTCAGCTCTCAGTTCTTAAACTTTATCAGCCAGAGAATGATGCGTTCGGCGCCTTGGTTAAACAACATTTACTGGCCCTCCTCTGCCCCCAGTGAGGCAGAAAGTGACATTTATTTTCTTATTCACAGTTAAAAGAACCATTTTACAAGAATATTGTGCAGCACGTCTTAAAGACCAAGGTCACAGGTCTGCGGGGGGAAAGACGTGGTTGTTGAAATTGAACAGAAAGTAATCCACAGGAACAGTATCCCCCAAGGCCACATCTAAAATTACTTCAATAAACTGTGTGTGTGTGTGTGTGTGTGTGTGTGTGTGTGTGTGTGTGTGCGTGCGTGCGTGCATGCGTGCGTGCGTGTGTGTGTGGAGGTGTCTGTTCCTGTATCTGTATCAGAAATAGTGTCCAAGGTTTGTGTGAAGGTGAAATATGAAAACACTGACGCTCTCCCCGTCTTCATGTCTCTCCTCTCTCTCTGTAGACACCTGGGTCTGGACTTGGTGCCAAGAAAGGAGTTTGAGATGGTGGATGAAGACCAGATAAGCGTGTCAGATCTCTATAAGATGGTGAGACTTTTATTTTAGTGCAGGGGGAACTGTTCACACACTGATAACGTTGGGGACTGAGTAATCCCAGCTGAGGTGAATACGTCTGCAGTGTCGATGGATAACCTGAGAGTCAGTCTGGATCAAACTTCGAGGGCTGTTTCAAAAAATACTGAATGGAGAAAAGTGCAGCTGCTTAATTTAGGTGTGAGTCGCCGCCATGCGAGGAGTGCTGTTGGTTGTTGTCGGTGATCCATGACGTTCGGCTTCTTGCATCAGTCCTGCTTTAAATAGCTGAGCTGTACCAGTCAAACACTGTAGTCCTGGTGATTCCCGTTTTGTTGCGTTGCCTAGAGACCGATCTGGAGACACGATGAGAGAAAGACGAAGAAAGAGAAGCAGAGAGATAAAGTTGATCGATGAGAGGGTGGAAGGTTGGAAACAGTGAACATCCAGAAAGAGAGAAAAACAAATTCACAAACATCTTTGGAGCATTGTGACATTTTTACTGGAATCAGATGCTGTTTTTAGACCCGCAGTGGTTCCTCACTGAGAACGACTGAAAAGACACAGAAGTTACACAGATGTGAAATTATAACTCAAATGCTTCCCTCGTTTTCAGTAATGGAAATGACTATTGTCTTATTTCACAGTCTCTGTTGTTAAATTTGACCAAGAAAAGGTCAAGAGGAAGAAAACACGAGATAATATTAAACTTCATCGATTCCTGTGGTGAATTTACATTTCTGCTGCAGCAGCACATTAAGTTTCAGCACCGCAGGAAAAAAAGACGACCAGAATACAAAGCAAGCAATAAGAAACTTTACAAAACAAAACAAAAGAAAATCAATTGAAAGATAATTCACTGTGAATCCAAAAAAAATAAATAAATAAATCCTGATTTATAGGAGCTGTTTTTGTTGAGTAGATAATCATAATGTGGATTATTTATAGGAATATTCTTGCTTACTCACTGAAAACTGAAACACACACACTTTTCCTCCTACCTGTGGTGCTGTTCATCACTGGAGATAGTTTTGGTGTGAGTTGCCGAGTGTTGCAGATGTCGACTGCAGAGATGTCCACCTTCTCTTTAATTTGATGGAACGAGATGAAACTATTTTTTTACAGCCCAGAAGGAAGCGTGCATCTACTCATGGACGAGAGGCTCGTGACAGTGCAGAGTGTAAACGTCGATGGCATCCTGCAATGATGACGTAGTCTTTGTCAGGGCTTTGAACACCACAAGCCGAGTCTACGGCCGAAATCTCCAACACTCAGCAACTCGCACCCAAACCTAGACTGATGAACAACACCAGAGATCAGAGGAAAATGCCTGCAGTACTGATTTCTGGCTGAACGGTCCCTTCAATGTTAATTTGATGTTTACTTGTATTAAAACATATATAATGAGATTATACTGCACAGATGAGAATGCCAACATGAAGTAACATCAGTGATATCACTGTGGATAATGAAATAAGTTACAGCAAAAACTGAAATAATATTATTAAAGGGCTATCGAGTGGATATTAACCTCTACAGCAGGGATACTCAATTTATTTGCTTAGGGGCCTCGTTTGTTTTATGACAGTCGCAGCAGCCCTGTACATGTTTACTGGATTTGAGAATATTTCTATGATTTTAGGACATTTCTACGATTGAAAGATGTTTCTGGGACTTTAGGACATTATTGGATTTTAGGATGTTTTAGGATTTAAGGAAGTTTCTGGTATTTTAGGACATTTCTAGGACTTAATGGCGCTTCTAGGCTTTCAGGACATTTCTCGAATAGCAGGACATTTCCGTGACGTTTAGACGTTTGCGCTTTTTTATACTGTTTTATGCATCCTGTTGCACTTATGCAGTACAAAAAACAATTCAATTTCAGGATGTTTCTTGGATTTTAGGACATCTCTGAGGTTTTTAGGACATTTCAAAGACTTATAGACATTTCTCAGATTTTAGGACATTTCTAGGATTTAAGGAAACCTCTAGGATTTGAGGAAACCTCTAGGATTTGAGGAAACCTCTAGGATTTGAGGAAATTTCTAGGATTTTAGAATGTTTGGGGGATTTTAAAACATGGATTTTAGCACATTTCTAGGTTTTAAGGACATTTCAAGTATTTAAGGATGTTTCTTGGATTTTAGAGCAATCCAAGGATTTCAGGACGTCTGTTGGATTGTAGGACATTAGGGGCTTAGCGAGGTCCTCTGTTGGGGGTGCAGGGAATCCTCCTCAGGCACTTTTAAAGAAAATTTGCACTCTGGCACCTTATGTTAAAGTACAAAAACAATTCCCAGTGTTAATTTTGAATTTGAAAATGACCTCCTAGCACCCTGTCAGGGCTAGATTTGGCCCACAGGCCATACATTGAGTATCACTGCTCTATAGGGAGGTACAGAGTTATCATCATGTAAAAAGGTGTTGTTGTATTTACACTAACAAGTTACCATTAAGGCCGATCTCATTATATTTTTCTTGGTACTCGTCTTAAGGGGCAAACCTTTGTGATGAGTTACCTGGAAGGATTCAGAGTTAAGGAGGCGTCGAGAGCGCGGCTGCAGGCTGACGTTCATTTTCTGCTCAGGCTGGAATATTTGCAGATGGCTTGTATTCGATAGTCATTACTTCAATTCATCAAACGGGTTTTCACTCCACGTTCTCGCTCTTCTCACGCAGCCACTCGAGAGATTTACAGAGACAAGTCGGAGTAATGAGTCTCGGGGGTGTTTAGACTCTTTCTTCATCTGAGGAGGAGAACGAACAGAACAGTACGGAGAACAGTAGAGCTGAGGAGAGGTCAGAGGAGGAGAGGAGAAAAGAGGGAGGATAGGACACAGAGGGAGGAGACACGGAGAAAGGAGAGGAAACAGGTAGACAAGCCAAAACAAGGAAAGGTGAGGACATCAGGAGAGAAGACATGATGAACACCTGATCATTTGTGTCTCTCTGTCCTCCACAGCATCTGTCCAGCAGACACAGCGTCCAGCAGAGCACCACACAGGTAAAACACGAGACCGTGTTTCTGGACTGGAAGCAGTCCAGCACAACAACACCTAAAAAAACTGCTTTATTGTTTTAATTATGCTGATGAATAGAAACAGAAAATGTGGTCGTTCTTATGCATCTGTTAAAAATTTAAATCCCTTCTAAAGGTTTTTTTTGGCATTTTAACTTTTGTCATATCCACGTCATAAGATGTGATACTTAAACACTTTGAAAAGAAACTATGTTTTAACTTAAAAAAGTAATAGTCCAGACTGCCTTCAGTTTCTAAGTTGAGTAAGTTTAAGAAGACAAATTGAATCACAAAATTATCTCAACTTGTTTATTTAAATTCATTTATACATTTTAAGGCAGCATACACACTAACTATTTTAAGTTAAAACAAAAAGTTTCTTTCTACAGTGCAGTTACCACTAAATGAGATTTGTGCGTTAATTGTAACCATGTTTATGTTTCAAAGGTCATACGCCTATTTATTATCAATGTCAACGACAGAAGTGATGTTCTTAAAGGCTGTAAGACCCACAAATGAGGATTAATTTTCCCATAATTCTTGTTTTCTCCTGGATTTCCAGGGCGACAGTACGCGGCAGCGACACGGGGAGCCGTGCAGAGTTCCAGTGCCGCACCACCTGCTGGTCAACCTGAAGAGCTTCACCTACAACAGCATCGGAGAGGACACGGACATATTCTTCTCTCTGTACGACCTGCGGGAGGGCAAGACCATCAGGTACAGACAGTTTACAGATTTCATGATTAAACCTGCAGTGATTTTTTTGTCCACTTGGTGGCGGCAGAAATGAGCTGTAAGCACAGCATTGACATATTGTCACTTTTTAGGCTGATATGTTGATCTTGTAAGCTGCTTATCTCTGCATACAGCAGTTATGAAGAAACATGATTCATCAGGAGTGTTTGTGTTCATTTCCACCTTTCCGCTCTATTTTTGGTCTCCAACAGGGAAATATGTGTCTCTGTAGCTGCTAAAAGCTCCACTATTTTTTACCAGCATGACTCTGTCTGTGTCTGTCTCCTGCAGGTGTACAGCAGCTTTTACGTCTCTGTTATGAAAATGACGCTTTAAGAATAAAGGGCCGTCCACACAAAGAATGATAACTAGAACTATAACCTACAACCATAATTATAACTATAACTATATAAGATAGTTTAAAAAATATTCCAACTCCAGTGGATGATAGAGTCCACACTACAACTATAACGATAATGAAAATGGCGAACGATATTGTTTGGATCACTCCTAAAGTGATTTCATGAGTGACAGAAATACTAACAGCTAATCAGAATCTGTCTTATTTAGACGTCACATCCAGCATTGATCCTAACATTTAGTTTAGACCACAAAATGTGTGTTTTTATGTTGAAAAGGATGCATGAAGCTGTGGAATATTTTACTGTCAGGAGAAGAAGATGAAAGAAAAAAGCCCCGAGTGCTGACTGAAAAACATCACCTTAATATGATGATTTATGGGCTACATAACGAACTTTGAATTTGAATCCAAATCCTCTGAATTTAATTTGGGTGTCATCAGCACATTTCAGGGACATTTTTCTACAAAATAAAGTTTCAGGAGTGCTTACAATATCGGCCTCTTAACTGCAGCTTCTCTCTTTCATTTAGGATTTAGGAACAACCTTTAACGTGCTAAAATCACATGGTGTAATCACTCGATCACTCAGTCACAGATATTAAAGTCTGCAGGAACTATTATTGGGCTGCAGATGACACAAAGAAGTGACACGCAGCCAAACGCTCTCTGGCACCGATGGGGTCTCTGATGTCCTCTTTTACCATCGACACATTATCCGCAAACTGCTGTGGACTCAGACCAAAGTTAAATGAAACTTGTCTTCAGAAGACGACAGTTCTCATGATACAGTGTTTGATTCTTCCACTTCCTGTTGAAGAATTTGGTTAATCCATATCCTTCTAGTTTTGTTTGTTTCTGCTCGGCCTCCTCGCAGCGTGCAGCAGGAGCAGCTCATTGACATCGATTTCCGAAGAGTGTGTAACACGTGCTCTGCACCACTGCTCACAAAACGTTATCACTGTTTACAGACCGCGATCGCTCTTTACAGACCGTGATCGCTCTTTACACAACGTGATCGCTCTTTACACAACGTGATCGCTCTTTACAGACCGTTACCATTCTTCAGTGTGGATTCTCACATCATCATCGTTGTGGTTGCTCTGTGTGGACGTCCCTTAAAGCCGAACAGTAAAGTTGCGAGCCGCACAGATAAACCACGAGCTGAAACTATCAGTTTTACTGTAAAGCTCTGTGAAACCGAGAGGAGCGAGAACACGTCAACACGCTGTTTTCACGTCTTAAGTAGATTACAGCCAAAGAGTGTACAAGGTGCAGACCGTGATCGCTCTTTACACAATGTGATCGCTCTTTACAGAACGTGATCGCTCTTTATACAACGTGATCGCTCTTTATAGACCGTGATCGCTCTTTACACAACGTGATCGCTCTTTACAGACCGTGATCGCTCTTTACAGACCGTGATCGCTCTTTATACAACATGATCGCTCTTTACACAACGTGATCACTCTTTACAGAACGTGATCGCTCTTTATACAACGTGATCGCTCTTTATAGACCGTGATCGCTCTTTACACAACGTGATCGCTCTTTACACAACGTGATCGCTCTTTATACAACGTGATCGCTCTTTACACAACGTGATCGCTCTTTATACAACGTGATCGCTCTTTACAGACCGTGATCGCTCTTTACACAACGTGATCGCTCTTTATACAACGTGATCGCTCTTTACACAACGTGATCGCTCTTTATACAACGTGATCGCTCTTTACACAACGTGATCGCTCTTTACACAACGATCGCTCTTTATACAACATGATCGCTCTTTACACAACGTGATCGCTCTTTATACAACGTGATCGCTCTTTACACAACGTGATCGCTCTTTATACAACGTGATCGCTCTTTACAGACCGTGATCGCTCTTTACAGACCGTGATCGCTCTTTACACAACGTGATCGCTCTTTACAGACCGTGATCGCTCTTTACACAATGTGATCGCTCTTTACAGAACGTGATCGCTCTTTATACAACGTGATCGCTCTTTATAGACCGTGATCGCTCTTTACACAACGTGATCGCTCTTTACAGACCGTGATCGCTCTTTACACAACGTGATCGCTCTTTACACAACGTGATCGCTCTTTACAGAACGTGATCGCTCTTTACAGACCGTGATCGCTCTTTACAGACCGTGATCGCTCTTTACAGACCGTGATCGCTCTTTACACAACGTGATCGCTCTTTACAGAACGTGATCGCTCTTTATACAACGTGATCGCTCTTTATACAACGTGATCGCTCTTTACACAACGCGATCGCTCTTTACAGACCGTTACCATTCTTCAGTGTGGATTCTCACATCATCATCGTTGTGGTTGCTCTGTGTGGACGTCCCTTAAAGCCGAACAGTTAAGTTGCGAGCCGCACAGATAAACCACGAGCTGAAACTATCAGTTTTACTGTAAAGCTCTGTGAAACCGAGAGGAGCGAGAACACGTCAACACGCTGTTTTCACGTCTTAAGTAGATTACAGCCAAAGAGTGTACAAGGTGAATATTCTCTCTCTTTCTCCGACACACACACACACACACACACACACACACACACACACACACACCTGACTTAATGTGGAACAAATAGTGGCAAGTGGCCACACAGAGCTGTTCTGAATAATACATGACCCCCCCATCACCACCATAATGATTCCTATTAATTATTCATTAGTGGAGTAATCACAATGCTAACAGTTAAAGAACTGCTAATCAATAATTAGGTGGATGTAGACTGTGATGGTGTGTGTGTGTGTGTGTGTGTGTGTGTGTGTGTGTGTGTGTGTTTTTAGGGGTTATAAGTGCATAACAAAGTGTTCAGTTGAGTGTGGGTCAGTGTGTAAATATTATAGAAATGTTCAGCAGAAAGAACTGATGCCTTTTGTTCTTCGTATGTGTGTGTGCGTGTATGTGTGTGTGTGTGTGTGTGTGTGCGTGCGTAAACAGAGAGGAGGTCAACAAACACTTCCTCATCTTTTTGTACTTTTTGTTTCTCTCTGTCTCTTCGTTGCAAACCAGCACACACACACACACACACACACACACACACACACACACACACTCACACACACACACACACACACACACACACACACACACACACACACACACACACACACAGTTCGACCTTGGCAGCCGGTTTTCGTTGTGTAGTCTGACTCAGCATTAGAGTCTAATGACAGGCCCTGCTCCTCTGAGACACTCAGATGGGAAAGGAGAGGAGAGAGGGAACGGGAGAGGGAACAGGAGAGGGAACGGGAGCCTGAGAGGAGATGAGGAGTGGGGGAGACAAAGAAGGGAGGAGATAAAAGAAGAGAGCAGAAAAAGGAGGAGAGGAAACAGAAGGGAGGGTTAAGAGACGGGGGAAACAAAGAAGGGAGGAGAGAAAGCAGGAGAGAGACATTAGAAATAAACACAGATGTGCGTTTGCCCGTCGGCTCATCGGCTGCTGTTTTGAAGCCTCAAGTGCAGCATTTCAGCCGTCGCCATCTTGAATGTTTGGAGACAGAAGTGACCGTGTTTGGATGAGAGGGTGGAGCTGTGGAGGAGCGAGTGACGGATCTGACTGACAGACCGTAGTGACGCCTCACAGACAGACCGTCGCTCAAAGCGCGCCCACCCTCCGATATAACTCTAAGCCTTAATGAAATGTTAACGCGTGAGTTCAGTAAAAATCCACCGCCCGTACAGTTGTTCTGAATGTTGAAATTAACTATAGGAACCAGACTGTGTTTCCACTGAGTGATGTTGTGTGACTTCTCCTCTGGTGATAACATCCCAGTAACCATGGCGATGGATGTTTTAAAACATCAGCAGCTTTATTTCTATTGCAGCCACCGCACTAGCCGTCATTATTTCCAATCCAAGGCCACGTAGGCGTGTATGGAGCCATGATGGAAAGGCGAGCCCCTTATACGTGGGAGCGGCCACGTATGAGGGATTTCTGGGAGATGTAGTCCACGATTTCACAGAGGAATTGTGGATTCAAAACTTCCAGATGATCCGCTCAACTTTCTCAGAGTTATGTGATGCAATAACAGCTCTTGTAGCTTCTGCTGCATCATGAGGGAGCCAGTTCCTGCTGACAAGCACACAGACACAGCATCATGTGACCTTGGCAGCAGAAGATAAAAATCCATGTTTGCTGATGGAAGGAGGTGGCTGTTTTAACAACATTTGTGTTTGGACAAAGTCCTCTTTATATAAAGCCTGTGGTCATACTGACTGTGTTTGCATGCCTCTGTGTGTGTGTGTGTGTGTGTGTGTGTGTGTGTGTGTGTGTGTGTGTGTGTGTGTGTGTGCTCTGTGTACTTTTAGAGGTGTGTGTGTGTGTGATTGGTTTACATACATCCCCACAGTGTGTGTGTGTGTGTGTGTGTGTGTGTGTGTGTGTGTACCTTGTAGGTGCATGTGACTGAGTGCATCCATGCATACATCCATCCTCAGCACATCGGTGTGTGTTTGCATGTGTATGTGTGTATCCATGCATGAATGCTGGAGTCTGTGTGTGTTTGAACACATTTGTATCAAACGGAACATTTTCTGAATTCATCCACGTTGTTTATGTTGCCTCCCTCGAATTGATGTCGACAAAACTGTGTTAATAATTCAGCTCTGGTTTTGTGTGTGTGTGTGTGTGTGTGTGTGTGTGTGTGTGTGTGTGTGTGTGTGTGTGTGTGTTTGTGTGATTCATTCCTGTGTCTGCATGTATGTGTGTGTAGGTGAACATTGAGAGTGTGTGTGCTGTGATGTATGTGCATGAGTGTGTGTGCCTGCTGCCACCTGAGGGAAGGTTACAAATTACTTTGGCTCGCACGTTTGCATATGTTTGTGTGTGTGTGTGTGTGTGTGTGTGTGTGTGTGTGTGTGTGTGTGTGTGTGTGTGTTTCTTACTTTGAACACAAACACACTCTCTCTATCAGGAGCTACAGTTGAGTGTAAAAACCACACGAACGCTCCTTCTTTGCACCTCCTTCCCCGTCTCTCACCTCCACATCCTGCTGTATGGGGAGAAAATTCATATTTATTTTCTTTTGTTATATTTGTTTGTTCGGGCTGCCGTATCTCTCGGGGATTAGAATAAATTGTTTGGTTTAAAGAGTCGGACATAGTGTGTGTCGTGGGGATTTGTCGGCCCTCGCTGCTGTTGTTTGCAGAGAATTGTGCAAACATTAGCAATAACCTGAGAGTTGTTCTTTTTATTGTGTGGGAGCGCTGAATAATAAAGACTTTATGAAGACCTCATTGTTTTTCTGTAATGAGATGCAGTTTTTACTGGAAAACAGTTGTGGAAGTCGATCCTGCAAAGTGACCGATGACACAAAATTGTGACAAATTGTAGTAGTTTGTAAATTATACGCTCATGTTATTAATGACAGACGTCTGTAGGTTCAGGCAGTGAAATGTATATATTGATTTGAACTCTTTAGAAGAGCATCACAGACTTAATGCAGCAACAGAAATAAGTGAGTCAGTATGCACTGAACATGATGTTCTCTACCTGTTACTGCAGTGATACTCAACTTAAAGCCAGCAGGACAAATCTGGGCCCTGATAGGGTGCCGGGTGGTCCCACAACCATTTCATGATTCACAGTAAAAACAAAGTGATTCACACTGGGAATTGTTTTTGTACTTGTAGTATTCATAAGCCAGAGAGCATAAAACAGCATCAAAATAGAGCTCGTTTATCAAAAAAAGTGTCAGTGGAGGATCCCCCACACCCTCCGACAACGGTCCAAGCTAGGACCCAAATGTCCTGAAGACCTAGAAATGTCCTTAAATCCTAGAAATATTGTTAAGTCCTAGAAATATCCTAAAAGCCTAGAAACATCCAGAAATCCTAAAAATGTCATAAATCCTGGGAAAATCCTGAAATCCTAGAAATGTTCGGAAATCCTAAATACATCCTTAAGTCCTAGAAATGTCCTAAAATCCTAAAATGTCCTAAATCCTAGAAAGGTCCTTAAATCCTTCAAATGTCCTAAAATCCTTGAAACGTCCTAAAATCCTAGAAATGTCCTACATTTCCAGAATCATCTTAAAGTCGCAGAATGTGCTAAAATCCTAGAAATGTTCTGAAATCCCTGTGACATAATAAACTGTATTTCTTAAATCTAGACTTATTAACGGTCAGTGATAATTAACGTTTTAGAGCACCTGTAAAGTGAGGAGACGCGTGCAGATTTAGGGGCCCCGTGCTGTTGTGCTCTGTACGGAGCGCCTGTTGTCCAGTCAGATTACTTGTTTGGCTGGTAACTGTTGCTGCAGAGTCCAGATTGATCTAAAATCTGGAGTAAATGTTAATAATGTGGTATAAGTGATCACAGAAACAGTCTGATGTACAGGTGGAGCATCGACGTGTTTATTTACTGCGTTTTCAGGTGCATCCAGGTGCTGTTTTGTTCACATCAGAGAGTGAAAATCAGCAGATGTCAGTGGATTAGTGAGCGCCGCTCACTCTTCTCAGAATCACTTATGATCGCAGAAATCTCCTGATGTGTCTGCGGCTTAACTGTATTCACGTCAAGCGCGCCATTATTGAATAAAAGCATGTCGGCTTAGTCACATCCCCCCCGGATAAAGACGGGTTAAAGAACGGAGTCGCTGACACCAGCAGACGATATTTTGCTGTTCCCTGAAGCGAAAAAGGCTGAGACACGCTGCTTTAGAGTTTCCTCACTGCCGGCGCTCCGGGGGGAGCAGAGGAGGAAGCATGAGGAGGAATCAGAGAGAAATTTTATCTCTTTCAGAAATCCCCCGAGGAGGTTCAGTCGGGGCAGCGGGGTAAATTGCTCGTGGGTAGAGCAGAGTTTCTTCACCTTGGCGTCAGGCTGAGCGGTACACGCACACGAGGTCACAGCAGTTTCTAAAGTCGATGTAATGATAAGAACCGAAAAGGAAATCAAAGCTCCAGGAAGCTCAGGTGGAAAGTTATTTTAATGACAGCCTACGTTAAAAACAAAAAAGCTAATTTCTGTATTTCTCATGTTGCTTCATCAGATTCGCTCTTTGGTATCAGGTTTAACGTTCAGATATAATGTGCAGATTATAGAAAAGAATCAAACTTTCAGTAAAAAACAGTGAACGCAATAGCAACTATAACGTAACTGTACAAAACTCATTCAGTACAAATATTACATTTCATAAGATAACCAGATACAGTTACTGCAAGAGTACAACAGAGGATCCAGACTGCGCAGGTTTACCATAAATACCTGTTTTTAAGACAATGATTTAGTCAGTTATTACTTTACTTATTACTGTATATTAATGATTGTTTGACCTTGTGATCTTCGGATGCATAGCTGTTTGTTTTAATCTGTCTTGTAAGGTTTCCTTGAGTGCCTTCAGTGGCACCTAAAAATAATATCCTATTATTATTCTTATTATTCTTATTTTTATTTCCACAAGGCTTATTTAATATTCACTATTTCAATTTGAGCAATTTGAGGGTTAATGGAAACCTGCCCAGTAACAACCTAAACCTGCTCCGCTCTAAACTTCTCAGGTCAAAAGTCATTTCGAGGAATCCGAGTCTCACTCACGAACATTTAACCCTTTTTTCTTAAATTTAAATCAGTCGTTGTTGTTCTTGTTTTTTCAGTGAGAAGTTTATGGTCAGACTGAACAAGAACGGCGGACCGAAGAATCCAGAGAAAGTGGACAGACTGTGTGCCCTCTTCACGGTAACACACACACACACACACACACACACACACACACACACACACACACACACACACACACACACACACACACACACACGGCGGACCTGAGCTTTAAATGCAGCTGGTTGTGTAGTTGGTCGGAGAGAATATTTGAAGGACTGGGAGGAGGATGTAAAGTGAGGCAGCATCGCCCCCTGTTGCTCTGCTGGAGAAGCAGCTTCAGTCACATCATGAAGTTCAGCTGAACTCAGAAAACAGACATGACAAATATTTCTTCATCGCTTTGTTAGCAGCAGGATTTCCACAGATCCTGAAAAAGTCAATGAATGAATGAAAACTCAGTGAATTCATTAGACTAAATAATTCAAATGACTTCAGTGAATCTTTCAAAAGACTAAAAAAATGCTCAGACATGGAAAGTTTCATCTGATTAATCTTTTTTTTCTTCTGGCATTGCACGGTGAAATCTCTCCGGATAATTGGCGTCATCTATTTTTGTTAAACAATATACCAAATTCTTCTTCTTAAACTTGATGAGTAGAATCTCACATTCAGAGTGAACAAACAGGATTCGTACAAGGTGCTTGAGGTGCTTGAGGTGCTGGAGGTGCTTGAGGTGCTTGAGGTGCTTGAACTGGACACTCAGAAATTTAGGTACTGAAATAATTTGAAAATTATACATTTTTAAACTTGGTCCTTGAAAAAATGTATTTGAAAGGAGAACAAAATTATGAATCACTTTATTAAATGTGTTAGATAAATGTTTTCAACAACAACAAAAAACATTGGGAAAACAATGAGAAACTTAGCACAAAATGGCCCAAACATTTGTGCACAAACACACAAAAAATGACTTGGAAATTAGAAAAAAAAACAAAGAAAAAAGTTTTTAAAAAACAAAAAAATTAAACAAGCAAAGAAGTTACCTTCAAAGAGTGCTGAAATAATGATAATGATAATAACTCTGTAAAAAAAAGTTTAAATATATAACTAAATTTAAAAAATACTTTTAGGACAATTTTCCCTAGCTTTTTTAAAAATAATAATTTTCCACATCTGATAATTTCTTGCAGTTTGCAGGACATTTTTTGAGTTGCTCTTTCGATGTTGCCAAAAGAAAGCAAACTAACTGGCTCTGCGTTCGAAGTTTGAAAAGTGATGTCAATCCAGGTTTTAAAGGGTTAAGCTGCAGAACCCCAGTTATTGTGAGGCTTTTTGGACAAAAGCTCGTCCAGTTTCCTTTATGTCCTCATGTCCTTCCTGCGTCTTTGCTTCGGTGAATAGAAACCTCATTCAAGACAGTATTATTTCGTGAATGCAGTGTGTTCGGTGTAAGACAGCAGGTTTGTGTCGGGCGGATTCACGAAGCTAAGGAGAATCGATCTAAACGGGAAACGATCTAAACGGGAAACGATCTACTCTTTAGAAATAAGCCCTCGTGCTTTCAGGGTGAAGATACCATCATGAGCCACAGCGTTGTCTCTCTACTTCATCTAATAACGACATAAAAGGCTGAAAAACAATAAAAATTTAAAAAGCAGGTTAAAAATGTCGCTGACATCAACAGTTAATTTCTCTGTTTTGGTGCTTGGAGCAAATATGTAAGATGTGCTACAGAGAAGCTTCCACACATGTTTTTCTGTGTTAAAGGTTTGAGTATGAATCCTGATATTTGCTGCAGATCATCTCCACCTTCCTCTCTTCCTCTCCTTCTCT
This sequence comes from Plectropomus leopardus, assembly GCF_008729295.1. Taxonomy (NCBI): domain Eukaryota; kingdom Metazoa; phylum Chordata; class Actinopteri; order Perciformes; family Serranidae; genus Plectropomus; species Plectropomus leopardus. The sequence goes on along the minus strand of NC_056464.1, from coordinate 39,379,211 downwards.
CTGACGTGATGACGTGATTCATTTCATGTCACGCAGCCAGAAATCACGAGTGCTGCGTGCGTCTCACATTGCTGTGCTGTTTGTGTCTCCTGGACTCTGCAGGACCTGAGCAACAAGGACATGAAGAGAGATCTCTACATCATCTCGCAGGTCATCCGAACAGGTCAGACTGAGTTACTAACATACACACGGGGCCACCGGGGCCACCGGGGCCACCGGGGCCACCGGGGCCACCGGGGCCACCAGGGTCATGAAATTCCTGGAAAATGAAATTAGAGACCAAATGTTTTGGAAGAGTTTTGAATATGCATAGCTTTGATTATTTTTTGAAATATGTATTTAAGAATCCCCAAATATGTTTCCTGCGCTCACTGTTAGATATGGAAATGGAGACAGACGGAGCCTTCAGTCCGTCCTCTACGTTCATTTTGTCCGTCATTTGGAGATGTTTTCTAAAAGCTTACGGAAACAAACGAAATGGAGCGGTGCCACCGGAGACTGTGGGGGTTGTGTGGCATATTTCATGCAACAGTCGACCATAGAAATTTGGTTTTTTCAGTGAAAGGAATTCTCCCTCATGGCCTCGCAGGTCATCCCGGTAAAACAACGCCGCCACGGTCAAAAAGTACATTATTACAACCTCCGCCGCCGCCTTGTTGTGAATGTTTTGACTCCGCCCTCTACTGCCATCTATTTACTGTATCTGTGCCAACATAAAGAACGTGTATCTAGGTATCAATTTTCATAATTAAAATGACTCTTTAATCATTTAACAGAGATAATAATAATAATAATAATAATAATAATAATAATAACAATAATAATACCTGTAGGAATTATATTGTGCTTTTCTAAAACACTCAGAGATGCTTTATATGAAATGCAAAAAGAAATCAAATAAAAACTGAAGAATACAAAATGCTGAAAGACGCTTACATGAAACAGAGGAACAAATAAAAAGAACTGAATGTAAATATTAAAATAAATTAAATCCAGAGCTGCTTGGCCATTGAAGCGTCACTAAAATCACATGATACACACAGACCGGCATCGCTTCATTCCCAAAGCTGCGCCGCGCTTTAGCATTTTTCACTTCTTAAATAAAGTGAAAGTAAATCATAAAGTTACAGACATGCGGTAAAACATTACGGAAAAGTTATTGCAAAGTTTTGTAAATTTACTTGTTTAACAGTTTGTTATAAATGCAGCCCCGACATAAAAGAGTTTTTGTTGAGACTTTCAGAGAGAAGTTGAGTCCAAGGTTCATTTTTGAGAACGGCTTCTATGTTAAAGTGTCATTTATACTTTTTAGGAGAGGGAAACAAATCAAATATGACCCATGTTATAGTCGAAATTTCCGCTCTTTAAAACAGCGCCATATTTGTTTGTTTGTTTGTACACTGCTAAACAAATGTGCATCCTCGTTTGTGTTGAATATTTCCTGTCGCAGGTCGTATGCTGTTGAACGACAGTAAGAAGGGTCCTCCGCATGTTCAGTACCGCCGGCCGTACGGCTGTGCGGTCCTGGCCATGAGCGACGTGCTGCAGACCATCTCCGAGCTCAAAGAGGAGAAAGACTTCGTCCTGAAGGTCTACACGTATGTGGCTGCACACACACACACACACATGCACACGCACACATGCACACACACACACACACACACACACGTACACACACACACACACATGTACACACACACACACACACACACACACACACACACACACACACACACACACACACACACGCACACGCACACATACACACACACATGTACACACACACGCACACACACACACACACGTACACACACGCACACACGTACACACACACACACACACACACACACGTACACACACACACACACACACACACACACACACACACACACACACACACACACACACACACACACACACACACACACACACAGACACACACACGTACACAACATGATTTTTGTTTTTTTTCATTAAAGTAATTAGCTGCTGATTCATTTTCCTCCAAAGATGTAAATACGTAAAGCAGAATATATACAGACACAACAAGCTTTTACACTGTTAATATTTCTGTTTTTTTTACTTCACTTAAATGTTCTTATTCACTGGGATTTAAAATCGATGAGGAGCTGTGGGTTCTTCACCTTATCTCACTGGTTCAGACTTTCTTGTGCTAGTTTTCTACACAGGAACTCAAGTTTATAATCAGCTGCTGGAAAACTTTAATTTTTATTCTAATTGGTTTTAAAAACTCTGAAGATCTGCTGATTACAACAGATTTTACACAACGCTAAACCGAGTCATCACACCAAACTCAATCTGCCAGCAGGTACCAACCGCACATTCAACCTTTGCTTTTTTTTCTGAGAGCAAGAACTCACGGAGATGCTTCACAAAATCAGAACGGCATTAATTTTATACACACAGATCTCCAGTTTGTAGCTTCAGAGAGAAGCGCTGAGAGCTCACATGCACAAACTGAAATACTTAAAAGCTAATAAAATTTGTGAAAATGGTTTTCATTATCCTTTTAACCCCACAAACACCCTCACTGAAGAATACACACACACACACACACACACACACACACACACACACACACACACAGTGACTTCTTCTTTTGGAAGAAGATTTTATCGTTGTGAGCTGAACATTTTAGAGCAGCGAGGAAAAGTAGTTTGGTGTAAGATTTGTTAAAATCAGTGTGATAAAAAGAATCAGAGAGAGGACGTCCAGAAGATTAGAGAGAAGTGAAGAAAGACGGCAACGAGCGCGACTCACAATTCTTTTTATCGGCGCTAATTTCTGAAGCTTTTTTTAATCAAAATCTTTGATCTATAGGTGAAAATGATTATTAGTTTTAGTTGCATTTCAGTCATTTTTAATCGGCATAGTTTAGTCGATGAAAACTCAAAATACTGAAGTAGACTTTAAGTCATTACTTTTAGGTAAACTTTTAGGCAAAGTCGAGGAGTTTTTGACAGGTTTAACGGATGATGTCTGAGCACACACTGACTGATCATCGTTTTAAAAGTTCAGAATCTGAAAAACTCTGAGACCACAAATAACTAAACTGGGACACCTGGGATTTCTCCGCAGGTTCACTAGGTGGGTTTCCATTAAAGATTTGTGCAAAACACAACAATAAAACACAGTTGCAAGGTGACTGCATTTTCATCGAGTGATGTTATCCAACTTCTCTTGCATTGTTGTTCAAATTAAAATTGGGAATATAAAATACACTTCATGGAAACGTCAGTATTGAAAAAACTCAAATTTTTTGCAAAAAGAAAGGTGTTTACGCTTCCATGAGGTGGTATTTCAGGCGATTTGAAAAATCCATATTTTTCAACACAGCTCTGGAAACTCTTTTAGTCTTTTCTAGGTCACATGCTGCTATGATGTCACATGATGCTATGAGGTCACATGATGCTGTGTCTGTGTGCTTGTCAGCAGGAACTGGCTCCCTCATGATGCAGCAGGAGCTACGGGAGCTGTTATTGCATCACATAACTCTGAGAAAAGTGAGCGGATCATCTGGAAGTTTTAAATCCACAATTCCTCTGTGAAATTGTGGACTACATCTCCCAGAAATCCCTCACACGTGGCCGCTCCCACGTATAAGGGGCTCGCCTTTCCCTCATGGCTCCATAACACGCCTACGTGTCCTTGGATTGGAAATAATGACGGCTAGTGCGGTGGCTGCAATAGAAATAAAGCTGCTAATGTTTTCACATCCATCGCCATGGTTACTGGGATGTTATCACCAGAGGAGAAGTCATACAACATCACTCAGTGGAAACACAATCATCTCAACACTGTGTTTTATCGACATTTTGAAAATATTGCTTTTTTTTGCTCAAATCTGTGATGGAAACCCGCCTCTAGTCTCCATTATCGAGATCTGTTTCTAACTCCTCAACGTCTTGAGTTTGTCAGAGGAAAAAAGTAACAGACGAACATACTTCTAATAATTTCCATTACTGAAACTAGCACCGCTTTACAACACATCCCTCTCACTGACCTTTTTCTCTTTTCTCTCTTCCTTTGGTTTCTTCATTCTTCACCTCGTGTAACTCTTCACCCTCTTTTGTTTTCTTTTCTTTTCTCTCTTACATCGTGTTACGAAAAGGAGGAAGAGAATTCCCACGAGCCGCAGACAGCCTCTTCGCTGTGCTGTCGCAGAGTCGTCTCTGCAGTCTTCAAATGCCGTCAGCACATTCTTCTCTCAATATCACACACACACACACACACACACACACACACACACACACACACACACACACACACACAGAGCTTATGGCAGACATTAGGGAATCCCCCTCGGCTGAAACTTCTGAAGACTTGCCTGCAGGAGCCTTACAGTGCTCACAGTCACGACATGATGTAACTGTGACTGTGTGTGTGTGTGTGTGTGTGTGTGTGTGTGTGTGTGTGTGTGTGTGTGTGTGTGCTTAGCCTTAGCTGAACTCCTGAGGATGGTTCGGGATCCTTGGGTGTTTACACATCCTGTCTTCGTACCTCGGCCTCCTGCTTGTGATGTTGACGTGACTGAAAACTGCTGACATGTTCGTGACGCCGTAACGTCCTCCTTCAGGACGGAGGAGCCGCGGTGTCCTCTTTGTTGTTTCAGTATCAATCCAGTCCTTCTGTGGCCGTGTTGCTCATACGCTGTTTTAGCTGCAAGTGCATCATATAAACTTTGTGCACTTTGTTGCTCTCTCTTTTAAATTAAGCACAAATCAGCCTTTTATTATATTTTATTTTGTTTGTGATACACACACTTGAATCACTCTGCGCTTTTCAAAATCAAGCTTTGAAAAATATTATACATTAATGTTATTATCACATATTACTACACAGCCTGCGATATGTCAGCGACTAGCAGCTACATCGATTTTTTTATACATTATTATTTTTTGTGCAGTGTCAAACAGTCACACTCATACTGCCCTGCAGACAAAAAACAAACTTAAAATGATATCTTTAGGGAAGCACGATAAATATCGGTCTGATAATGGGACTTATGACGTCATACTGATAATTCCGATAATAAAATTTTTGGCCGATAAATAGAACCGATAACAATAAGCATAAATTGCTTTGATTTGTCCCGTGTTGCCATGGTTTCACTCCGCCAGTCCTACACACACTGCTTTATACTGCGTGTCAAACTGCTGCTGCTCGATCAGTCCACAACATGTCATCAGTCAGCAGCAGGGTTTAACCCATTGTTTCGTTCTCTTTTTTTAACTCTTTCCCTGCCATTGACGAGATTTTCCGTCAATCGGTGTTTTCTCTGTAGTGTAGGGTACACTGTTACGGATGTTATACAAAAAAACAACATTTCCACGTCCAAAAACAAACGAACAAGACGATCAAAGGTCCCACTGTGACGGAGGAGAGGACTACTAACATGCCGACTTTATGGCTATTTATTTATTTAAATTGAATACATACTAAGTTAATTTTTTTAATTGTTAGTATCCCAGTTGGGATATGTCATGTGTTAGTATGCTGACAGTCTGGGATATGTCAGTGATCAGCAGCTACATTGACTGTGACAGGTCACCTAGTGGAAATAGCATGTATTTTCTCCATATGCCAAATATGGTCAAAATGACCTCATCAGGTGGAAAATAGTCAAAATGACAAATTCAGGTCAAAAGCCCAGAATGACACCCAGAAATAATACAAGTCCTGTTTTTCTGCTCTGATGGCTGTGGGATCAAAAATGTCAGTTTGAATGGGTTTCAATGGAGCATTTTTGGACCTGAACAGTCTGAATGTAACTATTTAGTTTCCACAGTGTATTTTAGACTTATTGTAGGAGCTGAGCTGCAAATTCACTGATTACACTCAGATACACAGTCTTGGCAAAATGTATATCATATGCACGAACACAGTAAAAATAAAAAAAAAGAATGAAAAGCAGATAAAATGCAGCAAACAGTCCCTAAAGGTTAAAGAAAAAGCAGTCATTTTATTTTCAAAGCCTCTCTCTGACTTGTTTTTTTTTTTTTTTTAATTTTTCTTCTCTAAATGTTTTTAAAACACGACTCACACAAAATGTTTTTGGTCAAAAAGAGCTGAGATTTGTTGTTGCTCTGCAGGTGTAACAATGAGAATGAATGGTACCAGATCCACGAGAACATCATCCGCAAGTCCAGCACCAAATACACCGCTCCCAGCACCAACTACGGTAGGACAGACTGTCTGTCCGTGTGTGTGTGTGTGTGTGTGTGTGTGTGTGTGTGTGTGTGTGTGTGTGTGTGTGTGTGTGATTTTATCAGCCTCTAACCTCAGCCTGTGTGTGCAGATCTTTGACTGTGTGTGTTTGCTTGCTGTAGTTTCGTCTCTGTTTGCTCTCAGTCTCTTCTATATTCAGCTTCTGTGAAAGTCACCTCGTTACCTTTGGTGAGAGCGCTCGGCACGCAGGTTTGTTGATTTTAGCAACAAGAGGTCCTGCAGAAATGGTGACTGCTGTCTCTGCAGCTGCTGTCTCTGCATTAGTAAGTGAGAAGACACTCAATCAACAGTTTTACAAACACTAACACAGGCACAAGAGCGCAGAAGTCATAAAGTCACAAAACAAACACGCTCCCTGCAGCGACTCGTCCAGTTTGGACAGCAGCTCGCGCTCTGACTGACACGTGCATGTCAGCGCTTGACATCAGCTGGAAAATCATTTTAATTGGTGTCACTTCAGGGAACAGTCAGCCTTGTGTGTTTTCATGCACTTTGTGAATGTGGGTATTCTCACCTTCAGCTGCGAGCTTGTTTCAGAGCAGAAAACTGCCGCTCTGACAGGACGGCGAAAATATCTTGTTGAGAAAACAGATGATTGTATTCAACATACACAAAACAAAATCTTTGCCAAAAGAAATGTGTCCACCAGTAGAGATTCAGCATCTCGTGCTTCTCACGAATCCAGCTGCTCTGCAACATATCATAATTTGGGCAGACAGGGAGGAGAAAAGTGAATTTTCAAATATAGAAACCTGCATCACCTGAAACTATTGTTCTGTAGCCGGATTTTGATTTTAAATATAAAAGTAAATGTAGAGATTTCTTATTAAATTTCCTAGTTTTTTGATCTTTTTTAAATGATCCTCTCTTTTTTTTCAGCCAGTTTTCAGTTCATTCAAACCAAATTACTGATTGCATTTTGTTTTTGAAAGAAATCAAATCAATTTTCTCACTTTTCAGAGGTTTAAATGCTTCTAAAATCTTCTGATGCAGCACAAGAAAACAGATGTCAATCCCAGTTTCAAAGGGTTAACGTTAATTAATGGAGAAACAGAACGCTCTGCGGCTTCAATCAGCAGCTCTACGTTCTCGTCTAGAGCGTCAGATTAGATTCAGGAACGCAGAGTCGGAGGGCTGGAGCAGATAGAGCTGCATCACGCAGACTCTGTTTTGCTCCATGGCTGTCGTCGTGGAGACGAGAGGCAGTTGGGATCCAAGGAGGTGTCAATCGAAACGTGATCTGCTACGCCTACACAGTCTGGAGAAATGCCGTTTTCCTCAAAACGAGCTGTTTTCAACTCGCTTTCTCTACTTTGATTTGACACGTGCGTTCTGACTATTTGAAGCCGCGTTTCCAGACGCTTTAAAGAAAAGCTGCTCTCGGTAGTGACGACAGTGACCACGAACAGACGTGTTCGGTTCAGGACAAATGTGATCACTGAATAAAGTGTGAGTGAACTTCTCTCTCCGTCCTGCAGGGCTCATCATCTCTCTGCAGCTGCTGCGGGGCGACATGGAGCAGGTCCGCAGGGAGAACCCGCTCATCTTCAGCAGGGGGGTGGCTATGACGCGCAAACTGGGCTTCCCTGACGTCATCATGCCAGGTGAGTCCAGCACATCTAACAAACAGACGTCCATTGTTCCAAAATTCACCATTTCCACTTCTGGGACTGCAAAGAACTCACACTGATAACGCATACTTTGGTAACCGGAGACGGGAACTCAATGGTCGATGCGTTTCCTTCGTGCTGTAAATCGAACCTTCATTTTCACTGGAGATCGCAGCAAATCTGCATGTTCATATTCTAAAAGTTAAAGCAGTTTATTCCTGCTTTAACCCCGTGAGACCTGGGCTGCAATAAGCAGCTCAAGAAGAAATGACTTAGCAAAAACATAAACAAACAAACAAAAGATGTGAAAGTAAAAAAAAAAAGGAAAAATAAAAAAATAAAACCAGACAATGCCTGAAAATGCCTAACTTATAATAATTCTGTAAAAATAAGTGGTTAAATATCAGATTACGATCATTAGAAATAAAATTCTCTGGACATTTTCCCCCAGTTATTTCTATAAATAATTTTTAAATCTACTAATTTCTTGCAATTTGCATGACGTTTCTTTAACCAGTCTGCTCAGTACTTGTGAAAGGCGTTCAGGTTTCAAAGGGTTAAAACAACTGTGCTTTCCAGTAGCTGCTCAGTAAATCATAAGCTGCTTTACAGATACAGGAAAGGTCCAAATGCAGAGATGTCAGCGTGCTTTAGTTTGTCAGCGGTTAAATACGACTGCTGTTGATTGCACACTTTAAGACCTACAAAAACATAAATATACAGATTTAGTCAAAATTATTATTCTTGTTAAATTAATAGAATTTATCACAAATGATTTTGGCTGATCTGCAAGTATCAGAGAGGATTATAAATAAATAGTACAGTCACATCAATAGATGTGGGGGATCTCAAACAAATGCCTTCCTTAAATGCATTTAATAAAATAACATTTAATAATAAAATAACACTGCATGCAGCCTCCACGTGGCCTCCAGCTCAACTGCAACTCACCACAAACGTGTCACGTATTTTTGCTCCTCTCGCATGAAAGGACTGTGTGACCGCTGTATGAAGCTTACAGATCATATTTAAGTGTTTGATGTGAGACGGTTTCTTAAACAGACATTATTTTCTTTATAAGTGATGATGATTAATAATTCCAGCGGGAAAAATCGTTTTCATAACCCTCAAAATGCCCTCTAAAACAGACAGAAAGAAACAGGAAGGCTGCTTTTTTATGTTACCCACACACACACCTCTCTCACATACATTGGCAGTGCACGTCACACACGCACACACACACACACACACACACACACACACACACATGCATATATATACCTCCCTCAGGCAGTGATGGAGCGAGCGTTTAACTCCCATCTTAATGCATTAAGGGTGACATCTCCTCTATAAGGACAAGCTGAGATGATAAATGAATTCAGGCGCGTTAACACAGGTCATTAGTCTCGTGTGTGTCAGAGGTACTCAGCTTTAAACGTGTGTGAGACACTTTGTGTGTCTCCGTCTGCGTCTGTGGACACTTTACACCGTTATATATGGAGGTATACATTAGTACTCAACTGTATACCTGAAATATCAGCTCTCTGTCGGGTCTAAGACAGTCAAACTTGACTGGCCTGACTTTGAATTGCCCTGTCGTATGAAATCTGCTGTACAAATAGAACTGCCTTGCCTTCATAGAGTATATTTATTCCTGTTTTTTGTACGTCTGTGTTTGTGTGTCTCCTCCTGCTCGAAGGGGACATCCGTAACGACCTGTACCTGACGCTGGAGCGAGGGGACTTTGAGAGAGGAGGGAAGAGCGTTCAGAAGAACATCGAAGTCACCGTCTATGTGCTCTACGCTGACGGAGAGATCCTCAAGGTAGGCGAGCCGTGCTGCCGTGACACCCCCAAACCCGCCCAGTACACTCTGAGATGCTCCTGTCTCACAGTTAATGTTTTCTTTTGCTCAATTCTGGAAAAGGCTCAAAGCCCAAAGAGACGATGAGACCTTACATGCAGGAAAATCATCAGTGAAGCTACTGTTTCCTGTCACTTTCTGATAATGCAAATTCCCATTTTGTTAGCGGCAACAATACCTACACAGGTCTTAATAAATACATCTTACAGTCAGTATTCAGAGTTCCCAGCTCACCGTGTAATGTAACGTGCACTGAATAATAATAACAACAGCAGAAAGCAACGTCTGAAGAAACTGTGACAGCTGAAAAGCTGAAGCTGAACAGCACTGACGGCTTAAATGTACAAGAATGTGAAGCAGTGGGAATAACTGGGAAAGTGATAATGGATTAAATTTGGATTTATGTCACTGCAAAGTTGAAAGATACCAATCATTCAAAGAAAAGATGCATTTTGTTTTCTAAAACTGAAGCTGCATTGCTGGCTTAAGAAGAACAAACAGGTGGAGTCTGATGGTGTTTTTCAAGATTAAAGATTTTTTCATCCTCTGATGTTTTTGTCAGTTTGAACAAACGTAAGAAGCATTTTCAAAGTCACTTAACTGTTTCTTTTTCAGCTCAAGTTCAGCTACAGAGATTTTTATGTAGTATGTCTTTAATCATTGTACTTAAAAAAAATAACAGTAAATGAATCTGTTGACAAAAAGAGTAGTTTTAGAACTGTGCTGGATGGGGTGAAAAACTCATTACCTTATTTATTTATTTGTACAGGGTCAAGTACAGTTTATAACTTAAACCTGATGCTACACACGGCAGCATTTACAGCCTCAGCTAATCTGCGATGCCCGTCCCTGTATGGGCCTGTAAAAATAACTACATAAAAACTGTACAAACATGATCTGACACAATTTAAAACACCAAATATAATACAAAAGAATAAACATCATGAACACAAATCACCAGATCACTCATGAATACATGACTGAGTCCTCTTCAAAAACTGTTTCAGTTTAAAACCTTTATGTTTATTGATGCAGACTTTTAAATGGCACCAATTTTAAAAAAAAGTGAGAGAGAGAGACAGATGCACAACAACAGTGATACCGTTAACAAATGTAATAATAATAGAGATATCATTAATAGTAGTTATAGCCGTGGATATTTTAGAATCATCTGAACAGTAGCAATAATAGCAGTAATGACGACAGAAGTGTGAGTAATAATAACAACAGCCGTGGGCGTCAACCACGATTCAAAAAACAAAAAAAACCTTCCTGTACTCCCAAAACGCTCCCAGCTGTGCTCTCTTTTAGTCGCTGCTAACATTTGCTCCCTCTGAACAGAGCGAGTCTGCACAGAGCGAGTCAGCACAGAGCGAGTCTGCACAGAGCGTGTCTGCACAGAGCGTGTCTGCACAGAGCGTGTCTGCACAGAGCGAGTCTGCACAGAGCGTGCTGCACAGAGCGAGTCAGCACAGAGCGAGTCTGCACAGAGCGAGTCAGCACAGAGCGAGTCTGCACAGAGCGTGTCTGCACAGAGCGAGTCAGCACAGAGCGAGTCTGCACAGAGCGTGTCTGCACAGAGCGTGTCTGCACAGAGCGAGTCTGCACAGAGCGAGTCTGCACAGAGCGTGTCTGCACAGAGCGTGTCTGCACAGAGCGAGTCTGCACAGAGCGAGTGTCTGCGCAGAGCGTGCGCGGCTGTCAGAGGCGTGAATGTGCGTGGGCGAGCTGAGAAACGTTGTCGGGTGCCGTCAGGTTCACGTGCATGTTATTTATCTGTTGATGTAGTTTATTTGTTTGGGAAAATGCAAATGAACGTGGTGCAGCTTCAGCCTGTTCCAAACCAGCTGGTACTTGATGTCTGACGTGGTCACGCCCCCTCCGCCTGCAGGACTGCATCAGTCTGGGTTCAGGGGAGCCCAACATGCCGGAGCATCGCTCCTTCGTGCTCTACCACAACAACAGCCCCCGATGGAGCGAGGTCATCAAACTGCCCATCCCCATCGACCGCTTCAGAGGCTCCCACCTGCGCTTCGAGTTCAGACACTGCTCCAGTGAGTAACTTCCTGTCCCTGGTGGCGTCCATGGTGATGGGAGAGTTAAAAATAACCTCCTACACATGGATTCAATAAGCAGAGGAGCCCATGCATTAATTACGACGGTGAAAAGACGATTAATGATGTGAAATAGATGCAACTTTGCACTTCTTTCTTCTTCACTTCCTCTGACTTGAGTGTGAAAAATATTTACGGGATTAGGAATTTTCTTTCAGAGTTAACCCTCTGAAACCTGAGCAAACTGGTCTGATTTCTTTTGAAAGCTTTGCTAAAAAGACAACAAAAAGAGATGTCCCGCAACTTGCAAGAAATTAAATTAAATTACCTGAAAATTAGTTTACAAGATGAGAGAGACAGACAGAGAAAATTTGTAGAAAATAATTTAAAAAATACAGAAAATTGTCTAGAAAATTATGTTTAGAAATGCTGTTATTAAAACTGCTAAATATTTTTGTCTATATATTTATTATTTAGTTTTTGGTTTGTTTTTTACTTTTTGGGTTTTTTTCCATTTTTTTGTTTTCCTTTTTTGTCCTAAATCTAAATTTATTTTCTTGTACTTTGAAATTTGTAACTTTATCAGATGTTTTTGAAAGAAATCAGGCTGATTTGCTCAGGTTTCAAATGGTTAAACATCTGAGGCTGATGTATGTAGAGACATATAAGTGTTGAGGATTTCGGTTGTAAATGTGTTTATTTTAAGGTGCCCTCTCTGGTATTTTTATGGGTTTAGAGACATGTCCCCTTTAATGTTTAACATTAATGATGATAATAATTTTTTTGTACACAAACGTGGCTTCACCTGTTGGTTTAGTTTTAGCAAACCGAAGAAATCTACGAAAAAGAGTCAAACATTTAAAACAGATCCAGGAGAGACTTTAGGGTCACTCTAAACTTCCTGTATTTTTCGGTCTCTGTCTCTTTTTCTGTAACTGTATGTCTTCGTCTTTTTTCCGCTCGCTCCGCAGCAAAAGACAAAGGAGAGAAGAAGCTGTTTGGTTTTGCCTTCACTCCTCTGATGAGGGAGGACGGGACCACGCTCTCAGACGAGAGCCACGAACTCTACGTTTACAAGGTGAGACGGCGTCTCACTGCCACTGATCTCAGACCTTCAGCAGCCGTCATGTCCCCGCAGAGGGAGGCTCGGCCTGGTTTTTACAGCCAACAGCCGCTTTTAAAAGGATGTTTCTCCTGATTTTATTTTGTGGTATTTGTGTTATCATATCTAATGACTATAAAAGAAATCATCTTCCTGTACAACAGGAAGTTTACACAAAGTTACATCTATCCATATCCATATCTACATCTATTCATATCTAAATCTACATCTATTCATATCTAAATCTACATCTATTCATATCTATATCTACATCTATTCATATCTAAATCTACATCTATTCATATCTATATCTACATCTATTCATATCTAATATCTACATCTATTCATATCTAAATCTACATCTATTCATATCTAAATCTACATCTATTCATATCTAAATCTACATCTATTCATATCTATATCTACATCTATTCATATCTAAATCTACATCTATTCATATCTATATCTACTATGGGAACACTGACTCTCTCTTTGACCCTCTGTTCTCCTCCCTGTGCCTCCTCTCTCTGTCTCCTCTCTCTGTCTCTTCCCTGTGCCTCCTCCCTGTGCCTCCTCCCTGTGGCTCCTCCCTGTGGCTCCTCCCATATCTACTATGGGAACACTGACTCTCTCTTTGACCCTCTGTCTCCTCCCTGTGCCTCCTCCCTGTGGCTCCTCCCTGTGGCTCCTCCCTGTGCCTCCTCCCTGTGCCTCCTCCCTGTGGCTCCTCCCTGTGGCTCCTCCCTGTGCCTCCTCCCTGTGCCTCCTCCCTGTGGCTCCTCCCTGTGCCTCCTCCCTGTGCCTCCTCCCTGTGGCTCCTCAGTGTGATGAGAACACCACCTTCAGTAACCACGCTCTGTACCTGGGTCTGCCCTGCTGTAAAGAAGACTTCAACAGCTGTCCCAGCATCCCCTCCAGCCTCATCTTCCAGCGCAGCGCTAAGGAGACGTTCTGGATCTCCACACAGCTCTCCTCCACCAAACTCACTCAGAACGGTACGAAGCGAACGTAAACATATGTTAAACATACGTCCAAGCGACACAGTGGAACCATCATTTCATACGGGAGACTGTAGTGAGGCTACAATGACAGATTATAACGAACTTTTTTAATCCTCAAAGAGGAAACTCATCACTGCCACGATCAACATACAACAACAAGATATCAAACAAGAACCGTACAAAATACACCAATAAACATAACACCAGTCTGAGAGCAACAATCCAGCACAACCAGAGAGTAAAACGCTTAAAGTATTCATACAGCTGCCTCTGAAAATGAAATAAAAAGAAAATAAGCGACAATTAATAAAACTCAGAGAACGAAGCCTTTTTGATTATTAAAACTTTCACATTTCTCGAGGAAACATCACATATTTTGATTTTCTTCTGTCCAGCTAAGACGCAAATAAAGATTTGCTGTTCACTCTATGAGCTTTCGAGCCATTTAAGCACGTATTTATTTGGTTTAAATGTTTGAATGAATACATTAGATGTTACACAAGTACTGATATTATTTAATACTAAAGTTTTATTAGTTTAGCGACTGTGATCTGTTATGTTTTCTGTTCTGCTGTAAAGTGCTAGTATACGGATGAAGAGTGATGGGGCTGCAGTGCAGTTTTCAGTGAAATTTGGACGTGGTTTTCAGAGGATGCTGCGTAGGTTTGGATTATAGATGTAATGAGATCAGATTATTGAAACATCACGTTTGTTACGGACTGGGCCAGATGCCTGTTTGCCCAAATAAACCCTCATCCAAGTTTTTTCCCTTAAACTTAATTTGAATGTGAGTCAAACGGAGATGCTTTGCAGACGAGGTGATGTGGGAAGTTGAAGCGCTACAGTTAGTTTGAGTCTCTCCTGTTGTTTTTCAGTGGACCTCCTGGCCCTGCTGAAGTGGAAGGCCCACCCCGACCGAGTCATGGACATCCTCGGGCGGCTACGACACGTCAGTGGAGAGGAGATCGTCAAGGTGACTGTAAAATGTGACCTGCAGCCAGCAGCTCGCAGGTTAAATCCGTCATGTCTGTCAGCAGCCATGTGAGAGTCTGTTCGCTTTCACGATCGCTCATCGTTCCCTCCTTATGAGCCGATCTTTATCAGTCAAACCGATCAGAGCAAAAGCACCGAAATGTTTCGTTAATAAAAAAAACAAATGTAACTGTAACTGTCTGTATGTGTGTGGCAGTTTCTGCAAGACATTCTGGACACATTATTCTCCATCCTGGACGACAACACGGACAAATATGGACCACTGGTGTTCCAGTCATTGGTAAGTTCATGAGCAAAAAAGTCTTCATTTGGTTTAATTTATTTAATTTGATTTGATTTCACTAACTAATTTATATCTTATAAGAAAAGGATTATTTGTAATTAGGATAATATATTAGAATAAGTAGAGAAATAATTATTGTATAGTTTTATATTGATGTGGAAGCTGAATAATTGACTAATATTAAGTTGGATGGATAAGTGGTGGGATTAAAGAAGTCAGTACTTCTTCACACTCCTTTTCGGTTATGTGCATCAAATAGTGATTATTACATTTTTCATGTCTTCTTTTGTTATGTATATTTAATGTCTGTCCACTACTTCACGTTTTTTCACTTTTGGAATAAACTACTACGACTTGACTTGACTTGATTGGATTTTGAACACGTAGTCAGCCTCAGTCTCTCCAAACACACACACATACACGGCTTCACATTTTATATTCATTTATCATTATCTTCACATCTCTGTCTCTGTCTCTGTCTCTGTCTCAGGTGTTCATCATAAACCTTCTCAGGGACAGTAAATATTACCACTTCAGGCCGGTGATGGACACCTACATCCAGAAGCACTTTGCTGGCGCGTTGGCCTATAAGTGAGTGTTTCATCTACACGAACTCATAACTGCACAGTCTTCGGTTAAACGCTCCTAAACCTCCCAGCAGCCCCGACGTCAAAGCTCTTTATCTTTTTGAAGAGTTGTCCTTCATTCTCTCAAGTACAGTTACACGCACATGAATGACTACATTATTGTATATTATAGCTGTAAAACTGATGAATTCATGACTCACTTCATCGTGACTCAAAGTAAAGCCATGCATGCGTGCATCTATTGATTCATTTTTAAGTTTTGTTCTTCTCAGTCGCTGCTGTCAGATCATCACAGGTCTGGCTGTGTTTTTTTAGCTGTTGCTCACTATGTATTTTAAGTTTTGGACAACAGACTGCTCAGGCTCCTCTGCAAAAAACAAAAAAAGAAAAGCTCAAACGTCACTCGTCACGATTTAATCCTGTTTAATGTTGGCTGTGTTTCAGGGAGCTGATCCGCTGTCTGAAGTGGTACATGGACCGCTCTGCAGAGGTGGTCAGACAGGACCACATACAGGAGGCCATGAGGGTAAGAGCGTGAATGAATGTTTTCACTAAACATTGAAAAATGTTTTAATGGAAAAAAAAGGCTGTGCTTTTCTTTAGAAATCGCCCAAAGGTTTTAAGAAACAAACACCACATTTGTTTTATAGAACTTGCCTTGGAGGGAATATTTTCTTAAAAAATCACCAAAAATTTAAATAAAAAAATAAAATAAAATTTGCCTTTTTTTTTTCTTTAAAACTCGCCAAAACTTTGGCCAAAAATGGCCAAAATGTTTTGTTTGTTTTTTATTTTAAGTTGTATGCCCCTCCCCTAAGCCCTTCACAATAATAACAAAAAGTCCCAAATTACATCAAAATATTCAGTTCTAATCCTGTTCTGAATTCATTATATTTTTAAATAATATATCTTGAAAAGCAATTAGGTGGTCAATTCAAAGAATGTGCTGTCTTTTAAATTTATCTTACAATCATGAAAAAGTCATGGCAATTTAATAAACAATAAAAATGTGTCTGAACCCTGAAAGAATCACTGATTACCTTTGCAAGCTTGTTTTTTTTTTGTTGCTCCTTTTGGGTTTTTATAAACTAGAAGATATTTCATCCTGTTTCAGTGATTTTCTCCACTGAGTTTTTAAGTAAAAACTAAAAGGCTTTATCAACACGTTTACACCTCGGGAATCCGCCTCACTGAGCGTCCCGGCTCGGCCGCCTGCAGCAGGCCGACTTCACCGTATTCAGCGTTGCATCGGTGTTTTTGGGGGCAGAGCTCAGAATAGATGCATGAAGCAGATGTCGAGAATGTCCCACATTTAACAGACAAACGCCGCTCAGCACTTTGAATTATTTATCAGACTTAAACATCTGTCTCAAGCGGCCCACACTGTCATGTGAAAGTGGACGCTGTGAATTATTGAGGGTAGTTTTGACACGTGCTGCAGCTGTGGCGGCAGATCGCAGTTTTATCCATATTTTAACGAGCCCGTCTGCGTCCGTGTCCGCTGAGCTTCAGCTGTCTCCTTCTTGCACTCGATCACCTTTTCAGGAAATGTAAGACTTTATCTGCTCAGTGTTTATTTTCTGTTCTCTCCAAAGATTATTTGCATATTGAAGTAAATGTAGCCATACTAATCTACTTAAATCAACATTTTTAGACATCAAACATTGAGGAAAAGCAAAAATCTCTCTACATTAGTTAATTAATTATATTTCTATTATACTATTTAATACTTGAGTTTGTAAAAGCAAAATAATTAAATCAAATTTCTGTGGTAAGAAAAATATATTATCAAGTTATTTTTTCATAAAGCAAAACTTTGTATTTGAACAATTTTAAACATTACACATTTATGTGTGCATTGCATTTTTAAAATATTAAAACATTAATTACAAGCTCAAGGCTGACATGTTTCCTTGCCACATACTTCCCCGTTCATTTTCAGTAGTTTGTAACTCATGCACGACAGATTCTGCAGAGCAGACTGTGGCACCACGATGATGATGATCAATGTGCTGCATGTTACGCACATCTCTCCCGCCTCTGCTGAGGAAGAGGAAACGCTGGCCGACGCCGCGCCATGCAGCCCGCCCGATCTCTCTCTCTCTCCGTCACGTTTCTTCTCTCAGTCACAGACCCGTCTTTGTTCCTCCCTTCCTCTCTTGATTCAGTCCATTAAATCTCCTGTCATTTAGCATGACAACTGCCAATTTCATTATAATAAAAAAATGAACAAATATATTTAAAAAATAATAATAAAAAAAAAAAAAAATAAAATAAAATAAAATAAAAATTGAAAAACAAAAAAAATGAAATGAAATCGAAAAATTACAGCCTGGCCCAAAACCAGTGAGTCCGGTTTGGCCCAGTCAGGCTCAGGTCAAGAACCAGAGCTCTTCTTGTCACGGTCATGCATTTTCATTGAAAACTAACTGTTTAAAAGACTCACATAAACAGCGCAGGTGTGCTTCTCCTCCAGAGACTGATTACAAGGTAAATCTGTTGAATTATAATGTTTTACAATCCATGTGTTTGGGAGGCACTGAGTATATGACTGGATAGATGAGATTTGGATTACCTTGCATGAGTTGTGTGTGAGTTTGTAAACAGATTTTCTAAAACATTTTAGCTGTTTTTATATGCAGGGCCCTATATTTCAATTCATTAAGTTTTTCCTTAGTTTTTGGAGTTTTCATTTCCTGGAGGCATGCGAGAAAAATCATTCAGCGTGACACCAGATGAGTCACTGAAAGTGAAATAATGATTTTGGGGATGAAGAATTCCTTTAATTTTTACAGTTTTCATGGAATAAAATGATGAAAATGAAAGTAAAACAACTAAATAAGTTTAGAAATGTTCACAGATGTTTGTGTGTAAAATAAAATGTCTATATTATATATGAAATAGTTGTTTTTCTGCATGTCTGTCTCTCTCTCAGGCTCTGGAGTATCTGTTTAAGTTCATCGTCCAGTCTCGGATCCTGTACTCTCGGGCCACTTGTGGAATGGAGGAGGAGCAGTTTCGCACCAGCATCCAGGAACTGTTTCAGTCCATCCGCTTCGTCCTGAGCCTGGACAGCCGCAACTCAGAGACACTCATCTTCACACAGGTGAGAAAACGCAAAATACTTTGTTTGTTTTTAGCTCTTTTCTATAATAGTTTTTTTTTTTTAAAAAAAATTCTTTTAAAATAAAAATAATGTGAAGAAGGCAATGAGCAACTTAGGAAGAAATAACCCAAATATTAGGAAGAAATTAAATTACCTTAAATTAGCAAATAAATAAATAAATACATGAAAAGAATGGTAAAAGAACAAATGACCTGAAAAAAGTACTCAAATAAAATGAGCATGAATAACACTTTTTTTCCTGTAACCTAATTTAAATATAGAATTATAATATTTATATAATTATCTGGATATTTTCCCTTATTATCTAATACTATTCCAATGATTCTCTATTTCTATCTGCCACCCTTTACTCATTTTTTGCAATTGGCGGCACATTTCATGCCAATTCGCTGATCACTTTTTCCCCATGTGTTTGAAGCACAAGGAAAGTGATGTTCATCCAGGTTTCAAAGGGTTAAGAAGAAATGATCCAGAAATTATTATGAGGATATTACCTGAAAATTTACAAAAAACAAGCAAACAAAAAAACAAATGGGAAGGTAAAAAAAGGTAAATGAATAATTATGTAAAATAATTTAAATATTTAATAATAATAATTATTAAAGCAGCTCGCCGGGTTTTTTTCCTAACTTTTAAAAAAAATATTTTCTAAATTTGCTAACTTCTTGCAATTTGTTGGACATTTCCTGCCAAGTTGCTCACTGCTTATTTCCTATGTTTAAAAAAAAATCAAACAAATTTGCTCGGGGTTTAAAGGTTTGAATAGTTGCGTCTGAATGCAGCACAAGAAAAGTGATGGAAAGTGAAAATCTCCTTTTTTCACAGCTGAAGCTGCAGCTCGTCGTGTTTTTGTAGTTTAGACTAATCCAGTCTTTGCTTGTAGTTCAGATATGTTTCCATCCTCTTTTAGTTGCTGTAATCTGACTCTTCTCTCCTCTAACTTCCTCTTTGTACCTCGGGTTTTTCCTCGCTGCCTTCCCTCACCTTCTCTTTCAATCTCCCACAATTCTTTGCTCCACCCTCTGGGTCCTTATCATTCCTCCTGGGCCTCCTCCCTCCACACCCGTACACCGCAGGGCTCCCAGCCTTGTCCGGCCCCAAATCAGGCCCCCGGCCCCGGAGCAGGGCCGACCGCCTCCTTAGCACTAGCCCCTGCCCCGGGCCAAGCCCCGCCCCCTGCGTCAGGACAGGCTCCTGGCAGCGGGCAGGCGAACTGCACTCAGGCCTGGAGCTCCAACGCTCTGCGGCCGTCTCCTTTGTCAGTAAGTAGACATCTGGAAGAAAACCACAACACCCCAATCCTTGTGTGAAGCCCAGAGTCCTAATTCACCCGTCTGTGAGCCTAACGTCACACTGTGAACCTGCACAGCCACGACTGCTTCACACCAACACACTCCTCATACAACCTGCACTGACTGCTCAGTCACGCCTACAAACCCCTGTCATGGTCCCATAACCGGAAACACATACGTGATTCAGTATCTGCACCATCTACCTTCGTACAGTTAAGCCTCATTCCCACTGCCCAAAAAACCCGCTAACACCCGCTAACATCCGGCTTTTTAATGCAATGACAATGATTCGCATTCACACCCGGGTCTAATGACTCTGCAGCAGATGCGAGTTTTGCAGCGTGATGCAATGACGCGCCGTCACTAATTAACACACATCACCTCCGAATCAGCTAAAACACGCATCCAAAAACATCCGCAGCAAGTTTGAAAGTGAGACTGAATAAGTCAGAGATATATAAAGACAAGAAACCACTGAAGCGTTCTCAAAGACCTCTGTTTATACTGCTGTCACCAACAAAACAACACACACACACACACGCACACACACACACGAGCTGATAGAAAGGCAGATTCATGTGCTGCAGTGGTGTGTTCACTGTCAGTGAGAATGCAGTCTATCACCTGTATTTAGCAGGTTTACCTGTGTTAGAAAAACCCACGTGCTCGTGCTAATTTTGGTGACAAAGGGGTATTACAGTCAAAGTCACGACTCGCATCACATCCTGAGAACAGCTGCTCGCTCACATTTAAAGAATAAATAATTGAACAAAAACTCCCGCACACTGTCCGCCTCACTTTAATAACAGCATTTTGGTAAAAAAAAACGCCTAACGAAGGTCTTTGTAACAACATGTTGTCATAAAAGTTAACTCTTGAACGATGAATGAAAGAGAACGTTGAGTTCACGTCATCAGGATGGTCTCATCAGGCTACGGTCCGTTAAAAACCTGACCTAAAGACAGTCTCAGTGTTCACAGTTACGTCCAGTGATAACTGTCGTTCTTCTGAAAAACTACAAACTGTACAACCTTGAAGTCCAACACTAACACTAAAAGACCAAAATCTCAGCTGCAGCGTCGTCCTTTTTGTGCTGAATCACCAAAACAAGCTGATGGCTGCTGGAAACGTTCCTGTTCTCTTAAGTGATTAATATCTCGTCAATTTCTGTGCTTTTTCTTCTTGACTTTTTCCTCTGCGTTCTAAGATTTCGTCTTTTTTTCCTAATCTTTTACTCTTGCTGTGATTTCTTATCTGCTCATGAATTAATTCACCTTTGTTTTCTGCGTTTTCTCTCCTGTCCGTCTTTCAAATGTCTCAACTGGTGAACAGCTGCTTTGCAAAATGCAGTGATGGACTTTTAGAACATTAGAGACTATTTGTTGGTGCACGATCTGATATCATCAAGTAAATGTTGCCCTGGATCGATGAACGCTTGACGTTACTGTTACCCGGATTAACACTTAATGACAGCCCGGGATAACGACAGATAACCCCTCTATTTTTCAATCCTTAACTTTCCCTTAACCTTTTAAGAATAGTTTTCTAAATCTACTCATTTCTTGTAGTTTGTAAAACATTTTTTACCAAGTTGCTTGTTGCATTTTGTCTCCAGCATTTTGAAAGAAATCGCACCAGTAATTTGAGTTCAAAGGTTTAAATACTTGTGAAAGTCATATGAACTAAAGTGATGTCACTCCAGGTTTCATTTGTTGGGAGTGTGTGTTTGGCTCAAAGATGATTTGACAAAAATAAATTCTGGACAGTAAAATGCTTAAAAAAAAGAAAACCTTCATGAAATGTAAAATGATGAGGCTTTTCTGATTGTGCATTTTGGATTTCAGCTTTTCACCGTGTCCAGTTAAACTCACCTCTGCTCCTCTTTGTCGTATCACAGAATGAAGTCACGGTCACATTTCTCTGCACTGCACACACAGGAGCTCACATTATTAACCATTTATTAACCCTCTCTCTTTCTCCTGGTTTTTCCCATCTTCCCCCTCCGCCCTCCTGTACAAACTCCTCTCACCGTCTCCTCTCCGTCGCCTTCCTCAGGCCGCCCTGTTGAACTCGTTCCCGGCCATCTTCGACGAGCTGCTGCAGATGTTCACGGTGCAGGAGGTGGCCGAGTTTGTGCGCGGCACTCTGGGCAGCATGCCGTCCACGGTGCACATCGGACAGTCCATGGACGTGGTCAAACTGCAGTCCATAGCGCGGACAGTGGACAGCAGGCTCTTCTCTTTCCCAGGTAGCAAACACACGACTGTTTTTTCTTTGATTTCCATGTCTTTAATAATGAGAATATCATGGAATAAGAAATACTATACAGTTCTGTTTATTGTACACAATAAACAGAACGCTGTTTATAACTCAAACAGAATATTATTTTCAGCATTTTTTTTGTAAAATTCAAGTTGACATAAAAAGATAAAAGGGAAAAAAACAAAAATCTAAAAATGAAATCGATTTTGCTCCTTTTTGTCTGAAATGTCCTTTTTTAATGAAAATGCACAAATTAAATTCATCTGTACTCACCACATCTCAGCCTTTCATACCGTCAGGTAACGAAAAACAAACAAAAAGAAGAATAGCTCATCTGGGACAGCAGGTGTCCCACGCACAAAGGCCGTGTCCTTGTACAGCAGCCGTGGGTTCAAGTCCACCCTCAGCCCTCTGCTGCATGCCACCTCCTCTCTCTCCGCCTGTCAGGCTACAGCTGTCCAATCAGAGTGAAGGGATAAAAAGCCCAAAAGATTATCTTTAAAGAAAAAAAAACGCATGAATGAAAACTGAGAGGGTCAAAAATTTGCTGTCCGTGGGTGCTAAGACGGGACAGCATCCTAAAATGTTATGTCTTGTCGCAAATTTTTTATCTGAATTGAGCTTTAGATTAATCAATCACATGCTAGTAAATGTCTGTGTGTGTGTGTGTGTGTGTGTGTGTGTGTGTGTGTGTGTGTGTGTGTGTGTGTGTGTGTGTGTGTGTGTGCGTGCGCCCTCAGAGTCTCGAAGGATCTTACTTCCTGTTGTCCTCCATCACATCCACCTCCACCTGAGGCAGCAGAAAGAGCTGCTCATCTGCTCTGGAATACTATCCTACAGAAATGTTACAAACAAAAGCAGCTCACTGGTAACACACACACAAACACACACACACACACACACACACACACACACACAGGACAATATGACAATTACAACACTGACAGCACTTGATGCAGCTCAGAATGAACAGTAGTGCTACTAGAAACAGCATATTCAGAGACTGCAGTGATATTCATAATGTTGAACATTATCAATGTATATTTGGCACCATCAAATAACATATGTGTGATAATATGAAAACATCACACACACACAATAATATGAAATCATCCCACTGCTCCAAAATACGTCTGATATCAGTGAATACTCACAGCTGTGACTCACTTTGGAAAACAGAGAAGTTTCACTGTTTATTTCTGCTTTTCTTCACTTCCTCTTTCTGTTTTCTCTCTCTGCTTTCCTCCGCCTCACCGTCTCTCTCTGTATTATTCCCTTCACTCCCCTTTCTCTCTCTCTCTCTCTCTCTCTCCAGGACACGTCGGTGCAGGAGGAGGTGGAGATGATGGTGGAGTCCCTGTTGGACGTCCTCCTGCAGACGCTGCTGTCAATCATGAGCAAGAGCCAATCGCAGGAGGCGGTAAGGGGTCAACGCTGTCCGCAGTGCACCGCGGAGATCACTGTTAGTAACTAACAATACGACTACTACGACTTCACCTCCCACTTTTATCCTCCATCCTGTGTCCATCCACCTCCCTGTCCCCCAGGGCCGGGCAATACCGCAGTGTTAGTGTTTAATGTCCCTTTATATATTTTAATAATATTGCAGAGTCCTCGATCACAATTCTTACAGCGAAATAAGTTACATTCGAACAACATGTGTCGCAATGTGATATTTGATTTAAGAAAAAATATACATTATTTGAAAAAACCTTTTTTCATGAAAAGACCTGAAATTGGGATCAATACTTTGACAAAAGTAGTCGATAATGTGCTAATCATCACAACAACATGTTATCCATATTGCCCTCCCCTCGTCCATCCATTTATCATCGCTGTCTAGAGCTTTGATTTTATGCCCAACTGGCCCGAGTTGTAATTTTTTATGATTACCCCTCGGGCTTGAACTGGGTTGTTTTTGTTTGTTGATTTTTTTCCAGTGAAACTGGCAGTTTTCATGCGTAAATGGCAGGAGTTTAAACGGGCTAAAAAGAGAGGAAAAGAGGGGAGCTGCCAATGAGAAGGTAGAGTGACGAACAACGGAGAGATGAAGTGCAGAATCAGGGGAGAGAATCGGGGGAGAGAGTGTGTCGACGTGTGAGGGATGAAAAACGAGACAGAGCGAGAGGGGCTGCACGGCAGCTTGGTTGGCAGTGATTTCTTCTGCCTCTCCAGCAGCGGGAGAGATGTGCGTGCAGTGAAGAGAAACACTCATCATCTGCACATCACACAAGCCGGGTTCACTTACAGATTTGCACAAAACGAATGCCATTTTTACGAAAATGTCGATAAAACACAGCAGCGATGTGACTGTGTGCCGATGGATGTTCAAAACATTAGCAGCTTTATTTCTATTACAGCCATCGGGCTCTCCGTCCGTGTTATGGAGCCATGGTGGAAAGGCGAGCCCCTTATACGTGGGGGCGGCAACGTATGAGGGATTTCTGGGAGCTGATGGTCCACGATTTCACAGAGGAATTATGGGATCAAAACTTCCAGATGATCCGCTCAACTTTTCAAGTAATGCGACTCAATAACAGCTCTTTTGCTCCGGCTGCATCATGAGGGAGCCAGTTCTTTCATCATGTGACATATTTAAGTGAAAAAAAGTGTTTCTGTTGCAGTTATGTCAAATATGGCTTTTTAGAATCAACTGAAACACCACCTCATGTGAGCGAAACAACTCTTTTGTGTTAAATGGGAGTTGGTTAGGCGTATTTTATATTAGGAATTTCGGTTTCCCGTCTATTGCCGTGGATCGCCGTACACACACGACGCACCGAGGCGCAGCCCGCTGTGCTGCTCTGAGATCAAAGACTTTTGAAATGTGAAAAAGGAGGAGATGTGTTGTGAGAAAGCATGTCAGCCTTAGCTTGTATTACATTTTTTAATATTTTTTAAAAATATGACATATAATGTATTTCTATTACAGTAAAAATTTCAGTTTTTAATTGCGCTCCGGCCCAAACCTGCTGCTGTGGCTCGGATCGGATTTGGACAGAAACTGTGCAGGTTTATGTCGATCAGAGCTCTAATCCTGCCACTGACCCGTCTGTCCAGCTCTTCACATCTTTTATAATCTCTTTCATTTAACATCAGTCTTCATCCTCCTCCTGCTCCTCTTCCTCCTCTCTGCACGTTTGCATGGCTGAGTTATTAAAATTCTTGTTTTGCACCAGTTTGCATTCTGTTTTTGTCGATGGTATTTCTGCAGAAGCACAGCGTGCATCTTATGAAGCCGGTGTTGTATAAATGTGTGTTGTACCACCACTATTGTTTCTCCGTCAGGTAGTTTTTTTTCTCATAGTTTAGGCTTCAGTTTAACGTGCAAATTCAACACGTGTGACTGTCCTCGAGTCGTCCTTTTGCTCCTTTCATCTTTGTCTCAGTCTCGATCTGGCCCCGACATGCCTTCCTCTGTACACTTTCAGCTACTTGTTCACTGGCAGGGTCGGCGTGTTACGGGCTTTGTGTGGAGTGGAAATGAAATGTTTCCAACAGTGAGCCTTCACTGGTGTTTACGCTGTTTTCTTTTCTACATTAACTGGAAGCCTTAGAGCCAGAGAAGGAAGCAAAGATCATGAATACTCTGTTTTGGTCGCACACATAAACATTTAGCTACAGTTTCCTCTCTCTGACTTTTTATGGCGGCTTTAAAGGAATACTTCACACACAAAATGACTATTTTATATCAGTTACCTATCATGGGTTATGTTGAATTTGTGAAGAATACTTTGGTTTTCTCTCATGGCTCCACTGTGAATAAAGAATCCAAAAATGGAGTTAATTATTGATTATTTAAAGTAATAGGAGCCACTTTAACAACAGTTAAACTACATCAAAACACATCGTAACAATCTCTCACACAGCTCACGCATTTATCCAATCACCTGCTCGCATGTTAAACACAGCGCTGTGACTTCAGTTCAAGAGTTTTCTGTTTTTCATTTCTTAGTTCAGTATAAAGGCATGCCAGAAAAAACAAAGTTTTCTTTTTAAAACAAGGTAACACAGGTGAGTATTTCATATCCAAAATATACAGCTGAGCAGCTGAACAGCTCGCCTCACAGCAAAGTCCTCTGCTGCTGTAAGTGACTTTTTCACAGCTGACATTTTAATTTAGCAGAGGAGAAAAAGAGCAAGCAACAGTTACAACATCAATGATGCATCAGTGCCATTTAATGTCCCAGTAAGCTGTCCCAGTGAGCCAGCGTGCACAGTATCAGAGCTTCCCCTCAGTGGATACAGCCATCAGTGCCGTTATTGAACACACGTGCTTTTCCTACTATAACACGTCTGCTTGTCTGCTGTGAAAAGGTCAACAGTGAACAGGAATCAGTTTGGGAAAGAGCCTTTCATATTATCATCTGTGATTGTTGTCTTCTTGCTAACGTCCACCATGTGATGGCTCACATGTCCCCTGGTTTGCTGTTGGCAGGGAGAGTACGTGTCGTGTCTCCTGTCCCTCCTCCGCCAGATGACAGACATCCACTTCCAGCACCTGATGGAAAACTTTCAGAGCAAGGAGGAGCTAAAGGTACGGACGGAGAAACTTTACATTCATGACAGCGATGCTCAGCTCGACTCGTGACTTTGTATGTGGTGATGTGATAAGAGGACATGTTTTGAGACGCACTGCCTCTGTCTCTCTTCAGGAGTTCTTGTTGAAGATTTTGTGTGTGTTTCGAAACCTGATGAAGCTCAGTATTTTCCCTCGCGACTGGAACATCATGAGGCTCCTCACCAGCAAGTGAGACACAAAATAATCTCTGTCAGACAGCTCGGACACACATCCAACAGTGTTTGCAGATATCGCCAACGTGTGTGTGTGTGTGTGCGCGTGTGTGTGTGTGTGCGTTTGTGTTCCCGCTCTGCAGCATCATCCTGACCACGGCTCAGTACCTGTCTCCTGCTCTGCACAAGAACTTCACAGAAGCCGAATTTGACTTTAAGGTACTCTAACTGGCACACGATCACACGAATAACAAACCATCAAAAGGACTCAGACACATTAATGCAGCATCCAAAAACATCGATAGAAGAGGAAAACACTGACAGCGTGCCTGTTTCTGCAAACCCAGAGCGCGCCACCCTCTGTGTGTAACACTGACTACACACGAGTGTCACATGCAGCCCCACTTCAAAAATACACAACTGTTTGTTGTTAATACAATTTCCCTAATTACAGTGCGTGCGTGCGCGTGCGTGTGTGTGTGTGTGTGTGTGTGTGCGTGCAGGTGTGGAACTCCTACTTCAGTCTGGCGGTGCTGTACATCAACCAGCCCAGTTTACAGTTGGAAAACCTGAGTCCTGCTAAGAGGAAGAAGGTGTTAGACAAGTAAGAACACACACACACACACACACACACACACACACACACACACACACACACACACACACACACACACACACACACTACCCAAAAAACAAAACATGATCACAAACCACACATTCATTAATTCTTTCTCACATTCCTTTTCACAAATATTAGAGACCATTAAACATACACTTGCTTGTTTGTGTAGACACACAGGAAACACACACACACAGACACACACACACACACTCACACTCCTACAGACTTGGCTGCCGGAGTCGTGTGTCATCTGCAGCTAAAATGCAGAGAGTCAGATGTTAAAGAACTCATTTTCCTCTTTGAAGTGAAGCAGCTACAAACTTGGCGACCTACTTTTTCGGTCCTGCAGGAGAGACGTCTTTACTGCGGGAAAGCTCATTTCCCTCCCTGTAAGGCCTTTTCCTCCAAACAGTCCCGGGGCCGAGGGAGCCCCAGACACTAAACTCAGTAAACCTCCTCAGGCAGGAAGAGCTCCTCTGGTTTCTACATGACGTCACACGATTCGAGAGTAGTGAAATGACACCGACACGGATTAGAAATTGACGACATAAAGCAGCACACCGCGATGTAAACCGTGCTGAGGTGGAAAGAAACATTAAACACACAAAAGTCAGTCAACAGAGAGTTTCAGGTTATTTTTCCGCTTCAATATCTAATAAAATTGGACTAAACCAGGAAAAAAAAATGTTCTTTTTTGTTATTATTTTTCTATCTTTGTCTCATTCAGAGAGCCTCTATGGTATTATATGGTAGGGGTGGGGGGAAGTCCATACTGCTTAGTATCATGAAATTTTGTGTGCAATATTGTATCATTTTTTTTTCTTAGTCTAAATAAATAATTAATATTGCAATTACAAATTAAACTGTTGGAAGCCTACTAGAATAATAAAATCTGTTGCTTTTTCAGTCCACAGGTAGATTTTGCTACAAATAAAAATAACTGAAGTGAGACTAAAAACTCAGATAAAACAAATGTTGACAAAGTTTTCCTTTTGGGACATCAACTGCAGCTGAAAACAAGTGATTGGTTTTGCAGCTTTTGCAGCTGCTAAATCTGCACACAGAAGAAAAAAATTACGTTGAAATGCTTTTCTAATTGTGCTACATAGCAGAAAGCGTCTTGGTGCTGTGATATGCGTACATTTGGTGCAAAATTGGCCCATTTTTATGCAAACGTACTTTAATGGAAAAAAACAATCTAAATCACAAAGATCAGTGATAACAGCTGCTCACAGTTACAGAGAGTTTAAGGTAGTTGGAGCACATTTAAAGTTGGGACACATATTGAATTATCTTTTTTCTTTTGTCCTCAACTTCGAATCGAGTCATCTTCTATAAAGTTTGAATTCATGTGTTTGAAAACACTAACAGCACAATAAAATCCCAAACATGCTTCTCTCTCTGTCACGATGAAATTCTTTGCCAAAGTCTTGTGCTGCACCAAAGCAGTCAGGACCTGCAGCTTTCCATCTGAAAATGTCAACTAAATGTCTGTCATTGCTCTGCCTGCTCTTCTGGGCACAAAGGCAACATTTATGCTTTGCCACATGGATGTTCACAATCAGACACATTAATGTGCAAACTGCACTCAGCTGCAAAACTTTATGGGCGTGTTTTTGTGCTGAACTGTATCTTTAGACGGAGCAAATCGTGAAAAACTGCACTGTGACACCATGAGCATCGGTGTCTGTAGAGTTTGGACTTTTTGTCTTCTGTCCCTCTGCAGGTACGGAGACATGAGAGTGATGATGACCTACGAGCTGTTTCAGTATGTGGCAGAACCTCGGTAAGAGTTTCTCTGCACATCCCTAAATATCTGCGGCTCCACACTCCAGTCCAGCTGGTGACGGTGTAACACGGATAAGCTGGTTTGAAACACATTTCCAAAAAAATGCAATGAATTTACTTACAACACTGGTTTTATTTTTCTGTATATGTTTTCTTATTCAAAGCCTTTTGTTAGTTTGTTTTGTTGTTTTAATTAATTTATTTTTTCTTTTCATCAACAGTACATTTGTTAATTTGTATTGTCAATGTTACCGCTAATAATATTAATTACTCAAATACTTTTTTTTGCCAAAACCTTCACCATACAGCTGCTTCCGTACGATAACCATTTACATCTTCTCCACGCACATCTACAGTTAATCACATCCTCTCCAGAGTGTAACATCCATCTGTTTCCCTCCTGATGTTAATGATTGTCACACAGACTGTCGATCGATTGGCCAGTTGGTGAGCTGATCCATGTTTGCTGGTTGTAGGTGAGAATAAGATCCACTTCATCCCCCGGTATGATCGGTCCGTTCCTCGGAGTGACGCTGGTTCCTCAGGTGGAGGTACGAAACATCATGATCCCCATCTTCCACGACATGATGGACTGGGAGCAGCGCAAGAACGGAAACTTCAAACAGGTGACACAAACACACGTGTGCACACACACCTATCACATGATCAGCTGTAGAAACAACTCCCATCAGCTTTTTTAACAGGAAGACGAGAAGCGTGCAGGATATTATGGGCATGTCATCTCTATCTGCAAATACTGGCTTCACCACGAACCTTTTTTATTACTGACAAAGTGAACATGTACAAAACATCAGGTAAACGACACAAAACGGTTAAAAAAACAACATATCTATATATGATAAACAAGCATGATACAAGTTCTCTATGTATGAAGAACATTAGTGGTGGCAAAAATTAAACAGATAAGCAGATGATGAAATAAAGATGTATGTTTAGTCCGATGATTCAGGGCCAAAATTGCGAACTTTTCCAAAAGCTCGATGCTTTTTTTGTTGTTTAATAAGCTGGATATCCAGGGAGAGCAGGATGTAAAACAAATGCTACACATTTTGTTTAAAAGCTATTTTCATTTAAAATAAATATATTATGCTGTATATAACCTAAGCTGAAGGTTTTTTTCTCATCCTCTGAAAAGCATTGCATTTCATGTCTCCATCTGCCGGTGGGACATCATCATCAGTCAGCAGCATATAACGTTAATTTCACATCAGAGGAGACTTGAGGAGCACAAAAATGACTCTAGTATAAAATGGACATTTGTCTTCAGCCCACTAAACAGAAGAAAACACAATAAAAAACAAACACAAAAAACAGGTCATGAGGAACACTCAGCACATTAAATAAGGACTTATTGAAGACATGAGCAGTTTCCAGACTGAAACTCTGAGCTCGAACCACATCAGCGTCAGTTATTGGCCAAATGGGTCGTTATATATCAGCAAAAAATCAAACTTTGTGCATCTGTAGAAAACAGACTTATGTCTTTATTTCTGTGTGTTTTGTGTGTGTGTGTGTGTGTGTGTGTGTGTGTGTAGGTGGAGGCTGAGTTGATTGATAAGTTGGACAGTTTGGTGTCTGAGGGAAAGGGGACGAGAACTACAGAGAACTCTTCGGTTTGCTGTAAGAAACTAATTTTTTTCACATTTTCTGTGTGTTTGCCTCTAACTCTCGTCTCTCTGATCTTAAACGCGTGTGTGAATCCCTCCATCCCCCTCTCTCTCTCTCTCTCTCTCAGATAACATAGAAATTAACTCTCAGTTTTTCTGCTCTAACACTGCTGTTGTGTGTTTCTTTGCGCTGCGTTGCTGGACTAGAACCCAGCTGTTTGGGCCGTACCCCAGGTATGACATCACTTACCGTCTGAGACCGTATCGGTCTTCTAGTGTTGTTATCTCTGCCGTCGTGACGGTGGTGCGAGTCTGTAAAACCAGAGATGAAGTTTTTCAAGACATCTTTTGTTCTCAAAGAAGACAAAAAACCGGAGCGCTCTTTAGTGTTTATCATTTAACATTGAGACACCAACACTAGACACACACAAAAAAACATTTTAGTTCACTGAGAGCTGATGTGTGCATGAAATGACGTCACTGTAGAGGTGCATTTGTTTGCTGTACCTTAACCCTTTGAAACCTGGTCAAATTGGCTGAATTTCTCAAAAAAATATGGAAAGAAGGCAATCAGCAATGACAGAATAAATGACCCCAAAATGTAAAAGAAATTTGTAAATACACAAAAAATCCTGAAATTTTGTGAAAAAAATAAAATGAATAAATAATACTAATAATAAATTTAAAATATAAAATAATGATAAAAAGAAAGGTACTGTGAAAGGTGCTGAAAAATTCTAATAACTTTTTATAACATTTTTTTTAACAATTTTAAATATGTAATTATGCTTTTCTTCCCTTTTCTCACTAGAAATGTTTCTATAGCTTTTTTCTAAATAATTTTCTGATTTTTTAAAAAATTTTTTTACTGTTTTTGAATGAAGTCACACTAATTTGCTCGGGGTTCAGAGGTTAAATACTTGTGAAAGTTATCTGAAAGCAGCACAAGAAAAGTGATAGAGCTCCAGGTTTCAATGGGTTAATAGTAATTACAATTTCAACAATTTCAAAGTAAGAAACAAAACCCAAACCCAGTTAATCAGGTCAGGGGAAACTGATGTCACTGCAGAGGTGCTCTTATTTCATGCACCTTTGTAGCTGTAACATGAAAAAAAACATACAACTTAATTAAATTAAGTTTTAAAAAAATAATTAATCAACCCACCTGGAAGGTTTTTTGTCTGAAGTATTGTAGTAATTCAATCACAGAGAAATATCTACAATATTCTTATACAAGGTATTGTTGAATGCACAATAGAGTTAACAAGATGTTTTTTATAATCCAGGGAAACTAAAGATTAATCTTTCCTTTTGTTTGAGCTGATTAACCCATTGACCCCAGTTTTAAACTGGCTCAGTGTACGTGGTGCAGGTTTCAGGATTATGGTGTTTTCTCAGACTTTAAACGATCATTTCAGTCGTAGTTTTAGACCAAATCTTTGGTTTCCAGTCTGTAAAAACACAACATCGTCTAATTTTTTTCTCTGTTTGTTGTTGAAGTCAGTCGTTTGTTGGAGAAGATCGAGCAGGAGACGTGGAGAGAGACGGGGATCTCCTTCGTTACCTCCGTCACACGACTGATGGAGCGACTGCTGGACTACAGGTAACACACTCACACTCACACTCACACTCACACATGCAGTCATTGGTGTCATGGTGAAGGGGGGCCTGGAATGAAAAGTCTGGTTTTGTTTGCATTTTTTCATTAATCTGTTTTGATTTTACTTACTAGTTACTGCCATAACTTAATGAAAATTAGCTGAAAAAAATTGGTTAAAATACCAAACTTTGTTTAAAAGCAGCAGTGGCAGATCTGTAAGGCTCCTCTCCCCCCTGAAAGGTGCAGGGGGGAGAGGAGGTGGTGGTCATTTATTCTGCTGGAGCACCAACATGTACGTGTACCAACATGTCTCTCTGCAAGAACAGAAAATCAGGTTTCCCAAAAAAAAGAAAGTAAACTGACTTTGTAACAAAAAAAAAAAAAACTCCGAAAGGTGTGTATGCACAGGGACAGAGTTTGGTGCAACAAACTTTTGCACCAAAAATTGCAAAATTTTGTTGTTGTGGACAACAAAAAGATAAAACAGTTCTTTTGTCAACAATTACCAACTACAGCTCCCATGAGGCTTTGACATGGCGACTCGTGGGATTCGCTGTTGTTGATAAATATTATTACAATAGAGGCGCTAAACCTCCAGCACTGCATGAGAACACCATGTTTGGTTTCAGCTATAGACAGAAGACTGCAGAAACATACTGCGATCCGTAGAACAGAGGCTCATTGTGAGAGGAGGACACAAGCGTTTTTATTGTTAAGTTGTTGTTTTTTATTAAATAGTTTGATGTTGTCCTCAGGGACTGCATGAAGGGAGACGAGACGGAGAACAAGAAGATTGGCTGCACTGTAAACCTCCTGGTGAGACTCATGTCACATTTATAACTTCATCACAAACCTCCTGATTTTCCCAGTAGAATTTTTAGTTTAGTTACACTTTACTTTTAAATCACTTAAAACCTGTTTTTATAGACTAATTTTCATGTTATCTATTTTAGTTTGTCTTTTAATTTTTATTCTTTTATTCTGTCTGGATCGTGGATTTTGTTTAATTGGTACATTGGTACTGGTATTTCTGTGTATGCTGCTTGTTTTTGTAATTTTCTCGCTCTTGTTAAATTGTACTTTTAGTGTTGTCTGGTGTTACTTCAGCATTATTGTTTGGCTCTCACTGTTAAGTTACAGCTGCGAGAATCTTGTCTTTCTCTGCTCTGCCTGTTTGTAAAAGCATTTCATAAACTCTTTTTTTTTTAAAGTGCTATATAAATAAAGTCATTATTATTTTGTTATCATTATTATTATTATTATTATTATCATTATTATTATTATTGAGAAACACTTTTTGTGTTTAGTGTGTACGTTTGTGCTGAAGATCTGAAGATTTAGAGGTCGATCTTTGATAGAGAAGTTATATGAATGAACTTGTGTTTTTTGTATCTTGTCAGAATTTCTACAAGTCGGAGATCAACAAGGAGGAGATGTACATCCGCTACATCCACAAACTGTGTGACATGCATCTGCAGGCGGAGAACTACACCGGTACAACACACACACACACACACACACACACACCGTTCGTAACACCCTGGCCAGACTGCATGTGTGATCGGCACACATGACAATTGTCAACAACACAATCCTGCAAATATTTCACAATAAAACGTGTGAACAAATGAAGGGATTCTGCTGACAGAAACGTCGTCAGAGAGCTTAAATTTAGAAACAGAAAAGTTGTAGATATTTTTGTTTCTTCATGTCTGTGACAGGTGAAGACTTTGAAATTGTAGTAAAAGATGTTAATATAATTATCAAAAGAGTATCTATCTTACTGAAAACTGCATGAGCAGCGCTGTGCGCCTCAAGAAACCGTTTAATTTTTTTTTAATGTGAGGTGCGCAGTACTCAGCAAAAATCATGTCCAACATGTCAGTTTTAATGTTTTCATCCACCACAGATGTAAAAAAATATATATGTGTTATTTACTCACAACTTCCTGCTTCTGTTTCAAAATAAACACATTTTGTTTTCTTTATAATCTATTTTTTCATTTCATGTTTGTAACTTGCTTCTATATTTTTATCAAATGTGTTTTTCTATTTAAATTTAAATTCCCTGTGTAAGTGTACTTGGCAATAAAACTGGATTCTGATTCTGATTAAAAGCTAGAAATTTAATGGCTTTCACAATCAAGTTCAAAATCAGCCGTACAGGATGTTTGAGTGCTGGGTGTCTCCGGCGTGTCCACAGAGGCGGCGTTCACTCTGCTGCTGTACTGGGAGCTGCTGCACTGGGACGAGCGGCCTCTCAAAGAGTTCCTGCATTATCCCGCTCAGACAGAGTGGCATCGCAAGGAGGGGCTCTGCCGCAAAGTTATTCACTACTTCAACAAGGGGAAGGTGAGGAGTCACACACACACACACACACACACACACACACATTGTTATAACTGTATTTTGGGGGCTTTTATGGCCTTTATTTGATGGTGCAGCTTGAGATTACAGAAAAAAGGGATGACACAGAGTGAGGATGACACACAGTAAATGTTCGTCGGTCGGGCTCGAACCGTTGGTCACTTTAATGACGACACATCACCTCTGAATTTTGGGCACGCACTCTACCAGCTGAGCTACTCAGCGCCCTGAATGCTCTTTATTTTTCGATCCACACTGATTTAATAATTCTGTATCATACTATTGGTGTATTCTGCTAACTTGTAATGTCATTTATGTCTCACTGTGCAGAAATTTTGAGAAGTGCATGTAAAACAAATCTAGACTCTGTATATAAATAAGAAATAAATAAAAGAGCTCATAGGATAATGCATAAAGCTGGCTATTATGAATTCACAAATATTTTTTGTAAGATCCTACACTTCAATATTTGCAGACATTGCACTTATAAAAATTGAAAATACTTTTTCGAGTTGTAAACAAAAGCCTTTCGGTCTATATTTAATTTTCTTTTTTTTAATTGAGAGAAGGAAATTTTAATTTGAGAACTGTGAAGTGAGAATGAATGTAAAATATAGATGTATTTCAGTTTTGGAAGTCATGTTATGGAATGGATTCTGTTGCTCTGCTGAGTTTTTAAAAGCTTTAAAATGTGAAAAGATTACAGATTATAGTGTAAAATAATTAAGGATTGATCATAATGTGAAATAACAAAGGATTACGCTTTAAAGTTGTTTTTTTTGTTTATTATTATTATTATTTTTATTAAGTCATCCATGTTGTTTCTCTGGTGTTATTCAGGGTAAAATTTAAGAAAAAAAGTGACAAATGAAATGTCTCTCATGATTATGACATAAAATATTCATATTCATATTATTCATGTTGATTACTTCAACGACATTTAGGGAAGGATTCTTGTTGAATAAGTCAACGCTGCGAAGTTTTTGCTTCTTCCCACTACAGAGGTGTGTGTGTGTTTGTGTGTGTCCTCAGTGCTGGGAGTACGGGATCCCTCTGTGCCGGGAGCTGGCCTTCCAGTATGAGTCACTGTACGACTACCAGAGTCTCAGCTGGATTCGGGTGAGCTGCACGACACGAAACACACCGACACACTGTGAAATCGGTCACTCAGAAACCACAAACACATCAGTTCACCTGTGAGACGTCGTGTGTGTCGACTCTGTCAAACTCATTGATGAGGTTTCATACGTGATAACCTGCAGTTTATCACAACGTGCAATTGGTGTGAACATTTTTTTAACCGTTGAGTTTTGCGTCTTGTTTATACAGTTTATTTTGTTCTTTTGTTTATTTGTCTTGTACATGCCTTACTTTGATATCCCTTTGCTGCTTTAATAATGCAAATTTCCCTGTTGAGGGACGAATGACAGATTATCTTATATTAATGTATCGCATGTCATCGTATCACTACACGTATCATTTTCATTTTCATTATCAGTATCGTATCGTATCATATCGTATCGTATCGTATCGTATCGTATCGTATAGTATAGTATCCTATAAATTTCAGATCATGTATGAAACTTCGTCAAAGAGTGATGAGGAATGAAGATGGTTTTAGTCTTTATTTGTCCCTCAGTGGCATTGGTAGCAGAACGATAGTTCTGTATCGTACTGTTTGTGTATTATAACACAAGGTCGGTTACGTTTATTTTATGTTATGTTATGTTTATCACATTTCAGCAACAAAGCAACTCAAAGTACTCGACTTAAAACATTAAAAGCATCGAGACAGTACAAAAGAAACACGTCATAAAAGAACATTTAAGTTCTTAGAGTTAAGTTCTTAAGTCTTAAACTTATTAAAATTATTTAAAAGATATAAAATACAAAAATAAAAGTTACAGCGTAATAAATGAATAAATATTTGATTTAATAAATTAAAACAACAAACAGCAAAGTCTTAAGCCTTGATTTAAAACAAGTAAAACACAAGTTTATGTTGTTGAAATTTTAATTAATAATTACTTCATCATTATCATCTCTGTGCGCGTGTGTGTGCATGTGTGTGTGCATGTGTGTGCATGTGTGTGTGTGTGTGTGTGTGTGTGTGTGTGTGTGTGTGTGTGTGTGCATGTGTGTGTGCGTGCGTGTGTGTAGAAAATGGAAGCAGCGTATTACGACAACATAATGGAGCAGCAGCGTTTGGAGCCGGAGTTCTTCAGGGTCGGATTCTACGGCAGGAAGTTCCCCTTCTTCCTCAGAGTGAGTTCAAACAGATTTGTTTTGCAGTTTTAGTTTCTTCTAAAAGCTCACAGTCAAAAATGTTTAATTTGCCATAAATAAATCAGAAAAAAGCATTAAACATGGATTACAAGCTAACTCGTTCCCAAAAACGAAAGAGCTAAATATTGCATTTTTGCTTTTAAACTTGAATTTCTTTTCCTCTGTTTTGACCAGAACAAAGAGTTCGTGTGCCGCGGTCATGACTATGAAAGGCTAGAGGCCTTCCAGCAAAGGATGCTGGGAGAATTCCCACAAGCCATTGCGATGCAGCACCCCAATCAGCCTGATGAGGCCATTCTGCAGTGTGACGCACAGTGTATCCTTCAGACAAGCAATAGGATGCTGCGTGTTTGTCTGCATCTCTGTAACTGAACGAATTATTGATTATCATGGAAATTCTTCTGTAATATTCACTAGAAATATTACAGCCAACATTTTTCACATTTCTTACAGCCGGTTTTCATCACGTGTTAACACTACGTTTGTTTTTAGGGTCATAAAGGCAGCAAAGTCTGCAAACTCCATTGTATTTCTTTGACCTCCTCCTCGGCTCAGACCTGCAGATCTACGCTGTAACGCCGGTACCGGACAGCGTCAGCGTGCTCCAGATGGACAGAGTCCCCGACCGCATCAAGAGCTTCTACCGCGTCAACAACGTGCGGCGATTTCGATATGACCGCCCGTTCCACAAAGGACCGAAAGACAGAGATAATGAGTTCAAGGTGAGCGAGGAGGAAAAGTTTTCAGAATTTTGGCCTTTTAAATGTCGGAGTTTTGTCATGATGCCACTTTGTTTTTTAGAAGAAAAAACAAACAAACAAAGAAATGAAATATTTTCAATATACTACATGCAAAGTAGTTTTTTTACGATGACAGTCTGGGATATGTCAGTGTGTGAGTGTAGCTGCTGACAGTCTGGGATATGTCAGTGTGTGAGTGTAGCTGCTGACAGTCTGGGATATGTCAGTGTGTGAGTGTAGCTGCTGACAGTCTGGGATATGTCAGTGTGATCAACAGCTACATTGACTGTGACAGGTCACCTAGTGGAAATAGCATGTATTTCCTCCATATGCCAAATATGGTCAAAATGACCTCATCAGGTAGAAAATAGTCAAAAGACAAATTCAGAGTCAAAAGCCCAGAATGACACCCAGAAATAATACAAGTCCTGTTTTTCTGCTCTGGTGGCTGTGGGGTCAAAAATGTCAGTTTGAATGGGTTTCAATGGAGCATTTTTGGACCTGGACAGTCTGAGTGTAACTATTTAGTTTCCACAGTGTATTTTAGACTTATTGTAGGAGCTGAGCTGCAAATTCACTGATTACACTCAAATACACAATATGGCTGAAATGTATGCCATACGCATGAACACAGACAAAATTATCAAGAAATGAAGAATGAAAAATGTGTAAAATGTGCCAAACAGACCCTAGGGCTAAATGATGTTAAAATGCGGCTGATGTTGAGGACAAAGTGTCGCCTGGTGGATTCAGGACAGTTTGTCTCACTGCGTGTTGTCTCGTGTGTTTTCAGAGTCTTTGGATCGAGAGGACGACCCTGATCCTCACTCACCCTCTGCCTGGGATCTCCCGCTGGTTCGAGGTGGAGAAAAGAGAGCTGGTGAGTGAATAAATTATCTTCACGTTCAAAGGTAGATAAACCAAATAATACACATGTATGATCACCGTTTCCTCTCTTTTTCTGCGCCCGCCACTCAGGTGGAGGTGAGTCCGTTGGAAAACGCCCTCTCTGTGGTGGAGAATAAGAACCAGGAGCTGCGGACGCTGATCAGCCAGTACCAACACAAGCAGCTGCACGGCAACATCAACCTGCTCAGCATGACGCTGAACGGAGTCATCGACGCCGCCGTTAACGGAGGCATCGCCCGATACCAAGAGGTCAGACAAAAACCATTACACCAACTGTTAAACATTTTGATGGGGGTCATTTGAACCTGTGTAAAACCTGTGATAGTAAATCCTTGGTACTTTAGGTGGGTACTTAAAGCTGGTCCTTTATTTTTGTTCAGTTTGCATAGATAATAAAACCTTTATCAGAAGTCTTTTCAAATGTTTACTTGGGTTATTTTTTGTGGTATGTAGCATGTTCCTATCATATGCCTTTACTGGTCGAGAGAATATCTGTTTTGTATAAGTTTTATTATTTTGTATTTATTTGTGATAATCATAGTCTTAACCCTTTGAAACCTGGGCAAAATACGTCATTTCTGTCAAAATCATGGGAGGAAGGAAATGAGTAATTTAGGAAAAAAACACACTGAAATTAGCAAGAAATAGTGAAAAGTAGGGCTGGGTAAAAAATATATATATATCGATTCACCCATGCATCGCAATATATATTTTTCCCAATTCAATATCGATTCATAAAATCCAGTCGTCGAGTATTTGCGTTGTAATGCCGCCCCGCTCCTGTGGGGGCGCTGTGAGTGTGGTGACGTTGTTCAGAGGCCCCGCTTGACCCCGAACAACGTCTGTTGTTCATTCATGAAAATGGCGCGAGATCGCAGCGTGTTAAAATCAGCGCCGACAACAATCAAAGCCGACATTTGGATACGTGAAGTCGACAGTCGTCACGCCGCGTGTGAGCCTCGCGAGTCAGTGTTAAAACACCGCAACAACACGACGAACCTGCGCAACCGTTTGCGCCAAAACCACGCAGGTGTTCTGCAGCCCGTAACTGAAGCTAACGCTAACGCTAACGCTAAAGCTAAAGCTGTGGGGCAAATGCAGGTAAACAAACGTGTGGTCTGCAAACTACAGTCAGGCTCCTTCAAGCAAGACTCCTGCAGGAGGTGCAACCTGGCTCCTCACTCCTGCAGGAGGTGCAACTTGCCCCCCTGCTGCGCGCGATAATCTCCAGTCAGGTAAGTACACTTACGGTTCTGCATCATTGTGTAAGGCTTGTTTTTGTTTTTTTTTTACATGTTTTACTGTAAACTAAGTCTGCTGTATGTAGAAAATAAATGTACAAACGTATGTAGTTTTATAAAAGAATTTAATGATCTGGAAAAACAGATTAGTAATGTAATGTAAATTAATTAAGGTGCGCAGAATCAGTGACATCTTTTAAATCTTATTTATTTATTGTTTTATTTTATTTATACCATCTAGCCACGTTTAAATTTACCTGCTTGTTCATCTGTCTCTTATTCATCTGTTTTTATCATTCTATCTTTATTTTATTCACTCTGATGTGATATCGTCTTGTTAGATTACCTCGTTTTTTATGTCTTTTATTGCATTTGTTTTTATATTTTCAAAAAATGTGCTTTATTCCTGTTGACGTTTGTATACGTATATTCTTCTGGCCTTTTTGCTGTTTCTGTTTGGCTGTGTTATTCCCGCCTTAACTTTGTCTGTCAAAGCACTTTGTAAAAAACTGTTTTTAAAGGTGCTATATACATAAAGTTATTTTTATTATTTCAAGAAATGTGGACCTGTGGAGACCTTTACTCGCCAAGTCACCGAGGAATCCAGATCAGAAATGATAAAAACCGTAAGTTTAAATGCAAAAATACTGAAAAAAAAATGAGTGTGCGCGCACACACACACACACACACACACACACACACACACACATATATACAGTATATATATCGGTTGTGTTGGCTTAGTGAATATAACTTTTGTATTATAAAACTATGCTGTATTTATATGATACATTTACTTTTTTAGCAGAGTTGACCAGTAAATGCAGCGACCACGAGGCAGCCGAGGAGCTGGAGCCGCAGGAAGAACAAGAAGACAATAATGTTGTTTTAGTGTTTAAATAAACACCAAGACATGCTTCGTGTTTGTGATAATAAGTTAAAGGTCTCACTGGTCTTTATTATATCCAGCATTCAGTATGAGTTATTGTGTTATCCAGAACAAAGCACGTTAAGCCTAATTATAGTTGCACTTAAAAAAATAAAAAATAAGCACAGTGTGCCTTTGTTTACATTTCAACTCAAACTTAAGGACAAGACGTGCTTTTTACTTTTTTCCATTAAATTACTGTTAAGTTGACGTTTGTGCACTTTTCTGTACTTTAAATGTTTAATTTGATTAATAAAGAATAATGTGATGTTAAATTAAGTTTTGGTGTCAGTTTGTTCTGAGTCAGTTCTGATAATGCACGCTTTATTGAACACATATCAGAAGGTATTTGAATTAATTACTGGGTGTTTCTGACATCTACACACACTGAATCGATACCGAAGCAACTGGATTAATATCGAATTGAATCGTGACCCAAAGAATCAAATTTGCATTGTGAGGTTCTTCACAATACTCAGCTCTGGTGAAAAGTAAAAAAACACAACAGAAATCAATAAAAACCCACTTTCCCAAACAATAACGGAACAAACAGGAAAAAGAAAAGAAAAGAGAGAAATGACCTGGAAAAAAAAACTTCATAAAAATTATAATAATTCTGTAAAATAATTTTAGATGCATAATTTTTATGATTAAAATTATAGTTCTGGATGTTTTGTGCAATTTGTGGGACGTTTCTTGTCAAGTCGTCCGCTGCCTTTTTCCACATCTTTTTTGAAAGAATTCAAACTGGGAGCAGCACACAAAGAATGACGTCCGCCAAGGTTTCAAAGGGTTAAACACCAGATACACTTTACTTTGTTATTTTGGTTTACACAGTAGTTTGTTTTGTTCGTGTCTCTTTCGTTTTTGTCACCAGGCTTTCTTTGATAAGGAGTACATCACCAGCCACCCTGAGGACACGGAGAAGATCACGCAGCTCAAAGACCTGATGCAGGAGCAGGTGAGACTTTAACTGCCAAACATGATCAATTACAAGACGGATTTTGGCGCCAAAATGTTGATCTGATCTGAACACACGACATCTGTCCATCCTCGAAGAGGGATCCCTCCTCAGTTGATCATCCTGAGTTTTCGACCATTTTTCTCCCGGTTAAAGGGATTTTTGGGAGTTTTCTCTAATCTGCTGTGAGGGTCTAAAGACAGACGGATGCTCTGTGATGCTCAAAGCAGAGGAGAAAACTTTAATGTTTTTATTTAAAAACACGTTTACACTTTCTGAGGAAACGAAGCAAAAATGTGCACGTGTACAAACTTGTGGCCTGATGGTGGCATTTTTGGAAAAGTCACCAAAACAACAAATATGAGTTCAGGAGATTCTTCAGAGGCTCAGGAGTGTGAAAAGATTAACATCCAGACATCTCAGTCTGCACAATAGAAAGTCTGTCCAATCATGTTTTGTGACTTTGCCTCAGGTTCACATCCTGGGAGTCGGTCTGGCCGTGCACGAGAAGCTGGTGCACCCAGAAATGCGTCCCCTGCACAAGAAGCTGATAGATCAGTTCCAGATGATGAGGAGCAGCCTCTGCCACGTGAGTGCAGCAAAACGTTAAACAACTTTTATTATTCACCATCAGTTTGAATCTACAAAAATAGCTTGTTTTTGTCACTGACAGGCTCAGACTGTAAGTCTCTGACAACATTTTGGAAATGATCCCATCAAAGATAGACTTTTGTTAAAGAGTAAGATCCTTCATGTTCAAGCAGAAACAGCCCAAAAATCCCCATCGCCGAACTTATGATTTCCCCAAATGGTTACATTGCATCCTGCTTTATTCTCTCTCGCAATACTGGAGCGATTTTTCATTTTTTGTTTTGACACAAAAACAAAAGAAAACAGGGTCCCGGCTGAAAAAGTTAGCCTTTAAGCTTGGGGGAGGGGAATAAAGAGACGCACAAATGTTGTTGAGAAATGATTTTTGTGAGCTCCTCATGAGCCAAAATATGATTAAAAAAACTTAAACAATGTGGAGTCTAAAGGAGGATTTTTCTTTTGTAAACATGCTGGAAGGGAGGACGATCACAGTGACGGAAGCTAATTAGTAGCTTCTTCAAAGAGGGTTTTATTTTGCTTCCAGCTCAGAGAAACGTGTCTCCGCTCAGAATCTGAACTTTCTCAACTTTGAACATTTCACCCTTTTAGGTCCTAATTAATCCGACAGTGTGAGTGTGTCTGCACAGCGCTTTGTGTTGAATTTTGCCACTGACGCGCGCAGAAACGTGCAGTGTGAATATTCAGAGCAGTGTTTCTACGTGGCGTTGCAGGGCCTGCCGGGTTTAGACAAAGCCGGATCAGGAGCCAGCAGAGGGATCCTGGCCTCGCACGGCCCCATGAGCCCCGAGAGCTTCAAACTCATGCACAGACACAGGTCAGCAACACACACGTTTCCCTCATCCTCTTCACCCCGACTCTGACATCACATCCTCATTACTCTCAGGGTTCCCACGGTCATGGAACACCTGGAAAAGTCAGGGAATTTCAAGGAGAAGTAGATGAAATTTGTAGTTTTGGTTGTTTTTGTTTTTTGTTCATTAGGAAAGTTTCTTTATTTTCTCCCCATGTTCTGTCTCTCTTTTTGTTTATTCCCATCAGGTATGTCAAATCATTTTAAGCACTGTTGGTTTCAGGGGAGGAGTATACAACCTTATATGGCTGTCTTCCTTCATTTTAAGCATTTTTCTTTCTTTAAAACTTTAAAGCATTTTTTTCTCATTAACTCTTTAATTTGTTTTGAGAATTCTATTTAAAAAATGTAAAAAAAAAAAAAAAAATTTAAATTTGGTTAAAAAACAATTTTTTTTCTTTTCTGTGATTTTTCTCCTTTGATTTTTTTCTACAATTCTTCAATCCTTTAAATTGTTTTAGAAATGAGAAAAAAATATTTAAAAAAAAAGATTTTTTTTTTCTTTAAAATTTG
This sequence comes from Plectropomus leopardus, assembly GCF_008729295.1. Taxonomy (NCBI): domain Eukaryota; kingdom Metazoa; phylum Chordata; class Actinopteri; order Perciformes; family Serranidae; genus Plectropomus; species Plectropomus leopardus. The sequence goes on along the minus strand of NC_056464.1, from coordinate 39,335,010 downwards.
TTCTAAAAATGGAAAATGGAAAGCATGTTAACTTTCCAAAAAAAAATTTTTTTAATATCAAATACAGTTTTTAAAAAAACTGGTTTGAAATGCATGTTTTCTTTTAAAGTTGCCAAAATAACACTGTTTATCACAGCCAGAAACTGTAAAAATAGAAGTAACTTGCATTTTGAAATATCCAGCAGTCCTTGAACACATCTCTGGGGATGCTGAAATTATGTTTAAATAGAGTTTGAATCTTATATGTTTGGAAAAAAATGCTTCGCAACTGGGGCAGGGAAAAAATGTTCCGGGTCCGGGACACATCTTCCTCTCACCGTGCTCTTCATCACGACGCTGCTCACTGAGTCTCATTAATAATCTGCCACTTTTCTGGCTGCATCCGTGTTTCAGCTGCACTCATCTCACTGTCTGAACTTCTACCATTTCTCTTCTCTCTCTCTGTCTTCCTCCGTCTCTTCTTCTTCTGTTTCTTTTGCGTCCTTCGTGGTCACAACACAAACTCCCGCATCGCTCTCGTCCCCGCTGAACCTCCTCATGCATGTTTTGGTTGTTTCTTGCTTTCGGTTGCACTCTGCATGGCTCCTCGCGCCGCTCTTTTCTCCCCTCCTCCTCCCCTCCCTTTGCCTCTGCCCCTCTCTTTCCTCCTTCTCTCCCTCTACTTCTCCCTCTCTCCTCCTCTCCCTCCTCCCCTCTCTCTCTCCTCCCTCCCCTCCCTCTCTCCTCTTTCTCCCTCCTCCTCTCCCTCCTCTCAGCTCCATAGCCGTTTTGACTCCAGTGCGAAACTCCTCCTCCTCTCTCTCCTCTCACACCTCCAGTGAGGCAGGAAACGTGGGCAGCCTGCTGATCCTCACTGATGGGATGGTGGTGGAGCACGCCGAGGACTTCTACCGCATGCAGGTCAGTGAAAAACGCACAATAAAACTTTATTAACTTATTTGCAATGACGTTTGCAGGACCGAGATGGAGCGCAGGAAGTGATGAATCCATGAACTGTGTGAATCGAGCCTCCAGAACAGCGTCACGCTTTGAAACCATTTTTACATAGACGCCAAAATCTGAATTCAGCGCTTTTTTTTACACAGCTGCACTGGATCTCATTAGATTTAATGTATTTATTATTATTTAATTATTATTTATTATTACTTGCTTAACTATCAAGATTTGGTCCATTAATGTGATAACACTCAGGAAGTTTAGAGGAGCTGCAACACTAAATAATTGTATCCCCATAAAAATGAGCAGAGATGTAAAACAAAAGTCAGCCGTCTGTTTGAGGTTAGCTGCTCGGCCGCCATCAGAGTGCACGTGCCCAGTGGGCCCCGTACCGCGGAAATAGACAACCTGGTTTCATGCGAGGAGCTTTTTTATTTTGGTGAAACACCTCTTTACGTGTAACATTCATGAAAACATCAGTGACACATCTGTTTTTATCACAGCTGTTGGAAAGATTCTCATTTTTCTTTTATAAATATCCTCTCTGCTCTCCTGCTGCTGCAGTATTGTGTGACGTAAATATTGTAGTTTGTTTTTATTAACCATTTCAACTTTCTGACCGCAGGCAAGCCCCTCCTCCTCTAGTCTTAGCTCCACCCACTCAGCGCCCTCTCAGATGATAAACTCCGCCCCCTCCACCATCAGAGGTAAGCGGCTCAGATGATTGGCTGTCAGTAGAGTCACAGGTCACACAGAGTTTCTCTTTTATCAGTATTTTAGTGTTTGTATCTCCTGTATTTCCTTGTTATCATTATATTATTTTTTCCTGTTGTCCGCGTGCAGTCGGCTCTCCTTCTCTGCCGGACAAATACAGACACAACAGAGAGATGCTGATGCTGCTGCCGCCGCACAGAGAGAGGCCGAGCAGCGCCATGTACACCAACATCACCGAGAACGGGCAGGTACGGAGGGCAGGAGGTGACTGAATGAAGAAGCTCTCAGGTTTTGAAATGTGTTCGTACGAATTGTGATGTCCGCCGTCGATGGTGATAAACGATGATTTGACCGTTCGAACAGGAGCTGTATGTAGGTCACATGACCCGGTTCTGCACTGACGTGTTTGTCATTCAAGTCTAAACCATAAACCATCAGTTCTGACCGGTCACAAAAACGGCAGCACTGAGGCTCTGTGACGTCACGACGACCACGTGAACACGGAGAAACATAACCGCTGATGTTTGTCTTTCTCCTCAGCCAACGAACCTCCAGCGAGCGTTGTTCCATCAGGTGATTGGTCCGTGTAAACCCTGCAGCGACCCCAACCTCTCTGTGGCCGAGAAAGGTGAGCTCGCACACGCGTTATCTCGCGTAATATCACAGTGAGCGATGTCGTTCTGTATCTCATCTCGGCTGCGATTCGGTCGCAGGCACGAAGCCGTGACGATATACAGTCCAACTGCACGACCTCGAGTGTGATATTGCTTTTATACAACGGTTCAACTGGCGTCTTTTATTAGTGAGCAGTTATGAGCGGATTATGATTTGTTTATTTGTGTCATGATTTTTTTGACTCCGCCGACACAAACAGTTGGAAGTGACAGCTGTTGCCTAGCAACACATAAACATTTTCCTGCACGCTGCTCGCTAATCTGTGTTAGCTCGGTCGTCGTGTTCTTCGAGCAGCTGCTTCGTACCACGATTATTTATCTCCGTGTTTTCAGTGGAGTCAGAGTCTGTTAACACTTCGTTACACTTTGTGTGATTCAGATGAGTTAGTTTGATCAGACAGGAAGTCGCTCCAACGTGTGTGTGTGTGTGTGTGTGTGTGTGTGTGTGTGTGTGTGTGTGTGTCTCAGGCTACAGTTAGTGTGTCACTGCACATCCTTGGACGTCTGTGTCTAATTACGTGCAGAGTTTAAAGTCCCGGTGACGTTGTACTTCATATCAGCACTCATAAACCGATCGATCAGATTGATTTGTCAGAACTAACTTTTGTATAATCAGAGTCAGACAACAGAGGG